>NC_053499.1:121820419-121897919 GCF_905171775.1 Rana temporaria
CACCCGCGATCACGTCAGGAGTGTGGATCTGTGTGTGTAAACACACAGATCCACCTCCTGTCAGAGGTGAGGAGACCGATAAGTGTTCCCAGTACAGAGGATCACAGATCGGTCTCCTCACCTTGTGAGTCCCCTCCCCCTACAGCAGGGATATGCAATTAGCGGACCTCCAGCTGTTGCAGAACTACAAGTCCCATGAGGCATAGCAAGACTGACAGCCACAAGCATGACACCCAGAGGCAGAGGCATGATGGAACTTGTAGTTTTGCAACAGCTGGAGGTCCGCTAATTGCATATCCCTGCGCTACAGTAAGAATCACTCCCAGGGAACACATTAACCCCTTCAGCACCCCTAGTGTTAACCCCTTCCCTGCCAGTCACATTTACACAGTAATCAGTGCAGTTTTATAGCACTAATCGCTGTATAAATGTGAATGGTCCCAAAAACGTGTCAGATATGTCCGCCGCAATGTCACGGTCACAATAAAATTCGCAGATCGCCGCCATTCCTAGTAAAAAAAAATAAAAATAAAAATACCATAAATCTATCCCCTATTTTGTAGACGCTATAACTTTTGCACAAACCAAACAATATACACTTATTGCGATTTTTTTTTACCAAAAATATGTAGACGAATGCGTATTTTTAAATTGTGATATCTATTAAATCAAAAAGTAAAAAAATATTGTGTTTTTTTAAAAATTGTCGCTCTTCTTTTGTTTATAGCGCAAAAAATAAAAACCGCAGAGATGATCAAATACCACCAAGCTCTATTTGTGGGGGTAAAAAAAACATAAAGATTTCAGTTGGGTACAGTGTTGCATGACCGCGCAATTGTCATTCAAAGTGCAACCGCGCTGAAAACGAAAAATTGGTCTGGGCAGGAAGGGGGTGAAAATGCCCTGTATGGAAGGGGTTAAAGGGTTGGAAGATTAAGCAGTTTAATCTAAGCAAATCTTCTGTAGAAACAAACGGTACAAGAGAGATTAATAATTGCTTGCTTTGGGTACAACCAAACTTTCAGATGTGTTGAATCGTGTCAGAGGTCTTGAGTCTGTGAACAAAATGACCAATGTAAGAAAAGAGCTGAGCATAATCTACAGCAAGGGTGTTTAAACAAATAGCTAGTTTACTGTCCTTTAGACTTCAGGGGGGCCAGACTGTGGCAAGCAATGGTATAAAATGCCCCAGTGTCAACAGGAGTAAACAATACCTCATGTTTGGTGGTCAGTGGGAATATAAAACTTTGTAGTGCTAGTGGCCAGTAGGATGAGAAATAAGGTCCTATAATTGTTATTAGGTGTAGGAATTGTGCTCCAGCATTGGTTTCAGTGGAAGGAATAGTACCCCATCATTGGTGTCAGTAGAAGGAATAATTAGTGAGAGGGCTCAAAAAGAGGAACAGAGCCACATTGTTGATGTCAGTGGGAGGGATGGTGTTCCATTGTTTATATTAATGGGAGTAATTATGCCCTATTGTTGGTGTACATGGTGTAATTGAAAGGAATAGCGCCCCATTGTTGGTATCAGTGGAATGAATAGTGCACATCATATGAGTGGAAAAAATAGTGGCCAAAGAGCTGGAAAAAGGGCCACATCCTGCCTGTGAGCCACAATTTGGAGACCACTGATCTACATCAGTTGTTAAATACATTTTAAATGCCATTTGTACTATTATTATGTAGTATAATATTTAGTTGTTTGTGTTATTTGTTTTCCAGGCCAATTATCATTCAGTAGGGTCTACCATGACCTCATGTACACACATTCATTTGTTGTGTCTAATCTGTATTGTTTGACCTGTTTATGTATACAAACTCTACTTTTGCCTTTGCTTTCAGTTGTACATCATGATGCACTGTTGATGTGCCTGGTACACTATGCCCCATTTGCCATTGAATGAATGTATGAGTAACTTGTATAGCGCTACAAACACAAACTAAATCGCCTCAAGGCGCTTTTGCAGCCAGTGTCCGCCTGTGTCTTCAGAATAGATTCTTCCTGAAGGCCAAATGGTTTTCTTCCAAGCAGATGTCCGCGGGTAGAGCGTTCCATAGCCGGGGCCCTTGGACTGCGAATCTTCGTTCGCCTTTTGATTGCAGTAAATCATGCTTGAAATAATTAAATTAAGTCTTTTTCTTAAAGTCAGACTCCTGGCAGATATACAAAATACAAGTTAATGCATCCTTATTTTTTTTCTTTACTTGCAGCAATGTAAGTATCTGAATTTGGCATTAAACATCAATGGAAAGGGGTAATGATACACATGTGTTTTATTTTTGTTTTTGCTTTAAGCTTGTGATGAATTTCTTTGAAAACAGCTTGTATTATTCAAGTATGCTCCACTCCCGTTATAAAGTTAATTGTAGCCAATTTGAAAGCATCTAAAATGCATGACAGATGCATCCCATATGCTCCAGGTGGATTTGCAAAGCTTCTACCGTTCCTTTTCAAAAGGAATTGACAATGACATTGATAACATAACAAAACAAAACTCTAATTAAGAAAAGATAAAGCCTACAACAGCATCATCTTTTCAAACACCTCATTCTCATAAAAGCATGCCTTGTTATATCCATACAGTATATGTGGGTTTCTGATTTCACAGAATGCTGACTTTACCCCTGCATCAGATCATTGAAGCAGAGTTCCACCCAAAAGCAGAAGCTCCGCTTATCTGCTTCCTTCCCCCTCCCTCCGGTGCCACATTTGGGAGGGGGGCTGATACCTGTCAAAAACATGGACAGGACAGCTTTAGGTCCTGAACTTACGGGCTCCCTGGACAGATAAGTGTCCTTATATTAAAAGTCAGCAGCTACAGTATTTTTTTTTAATACAGGCTGGAACTTGTCTTTAACTTATGGTCAGTATTAAAATGTTGTAGAAGCCCAGAAAAATATAATTTGCAAGAGAAGCCAAGGTGATGAGCCTGGTACACTATGCCCCATTTGCCACTGAATGAATGAGTAATGCCTTGTACACACGATCGGAATTTCTCTATCTACACCTCCTCCCTTGGTCACTTGATAACCGCTCACGGCTTTTAATACCACCTACACGCTAATGACACCCAAATCTATCTGTCTACTCCTCACCTCACTCCTTCAGTCTCCTCTCGCATTACTAACTTACTAACTGACATCTCAGCATGGATATCGCACCACTTCCTTAAACTAAATCTCTCTAAAACTTAGTTACTAATATTCCCCCCTGCCCATGCCCCCCTCCTTGACTTTCCCATCAAAATCAACAATGCAACCATCAGTCCCTCCCCTCACGCCAGGGTTCTAGATGTAATCGTAGACTCTGACTTGTCATTTTAGCCTCAAGTCCAATCGTTGTCAAAAGTTTGTAGAATTCACCTCCATAACATCTCTAAAATTCGCCCCTTTTTAACAAATGAAACCACCAAACTCCTCATTCACTCCCTTGTTATCTCTTGCCTTGACTATTGCAACTCCCTTCTTATTGGCCTGCCTCTCCATAGGCTATCCCCTCTTCAGTCTATCATGAATGTTGATGCCAGACTTATCCACCTTACCAACCGCTCAGTGTCTGCCAAACCTCTCCTCCAATTCCTACACTGGCTCCCGATCACCCAGCAAATTACATTCAATACTAACCACAACCTACAAAGCCATCCACAACTCTGCCCCAAGCAACATCACCAATCTTGTCTCCAAACATATCCCATACCGTACTCTCCACACTTCTTCTCAAGACCTCCTACTGTCAAGTTCTCTTGATTTCTCCAGAGCCGATCCCATCCTCTGGAACTCACTACCTCAACCTGTCTGGCTATCCCCTACTCTTGCTACCTTAAGGCGATCCCTGAAAACTCACCTCTTCAGAGAAGCCCATCACGTCTCCAAATAATCTTTTACCACTTCCATCAGCTCATTCCCCACAATTACAACCTTTTGTACCACCTGCCCCACCCTATTAGATTGTAAGCTCTTTTGAGCAGGGCCAACTTAATCCTCTTGTATTTTATTATATTGTAACTGTATTGTCTCCCTTTTATATTGTAAAGTGCGGCGTAAACTGTCGGCGCTATATACATCCTGTATAATAATAATAATAATAATATATGTCAATGTTTAATAACCAAGGAGCATCAAAGGTAGTATGTTAGGATTAAGTTCACCTGCTGGTGGCACTATCCTGCTTTGGGCTGTTTGCTGAAGTTCCAGAGTCCACAAGCAGGTGTCTCCCAGGATCCAACAGGCTATTGCAATCAGGCTAATTAGTGTTCAGTTGCCTGGTGGCTACTTAAGGCTTCTCCTTCCTTCCCCTGGCGCATCATGATTTTGGTCCCTGCCTTGCTGCTTTGCCTTGTCCTGATCTAGTCTGTGCCTTGCTCCTGCCTCCCTCTGTTCTGTTCCCGGCCGTGATCCCCCTTCCTTGTAATCCTTGTACCCTTGTCCCTAGCTTGGTCTGTGTGTATATATATATATATATATATATATTAATCTATATCCTTTGTTTGGTCTCAGTTTCCTTGTGTAGCCGCTGATCCCTGACACAGTAAACCCAATTACTGTGCACCTCTGGTTCATGGGAAGGTAAAATGTGGAGCGGGACACAAGTCTTTAAACTGAGAAAAATCATTACTCGAGTCTGATGTTTGTGTTTAGAAGTTTGCCCCTTAAAAAACGAGAGTCACCCAGATTGTGTAACCAATAAGAGTGACAAACAAATGACTTGTGAATTTAAAGTTCTAATAATTCAGTAAGTTGCAGCAGGAAAGCAAAAGACAGTCTTTTGCTTTCTTTCTGTTAATGGTTGAATTATTAAAGGACTTTGGACTCTCAAGACATTTTATTGGTTCATTTATTGGTTCATGACAGCATATGTGTTTCTGAAAGTATTTTGTGTTCACGTTTTATTTGCCATTCACAAAAGAGTTTTTGTTAGAAAACCATATTATAACTGATAGTTAGCATGGATTCACAAAAAAAAAGTTGTCAAACAAATCTGCTTTCTTTTTATGAGGATGTAAGCAAGAACTTAAACAAAAGAGTGTCTGTGGATTTAGTATACTTGGAAATTTCTAAAGTGTTTTAGCCCAGTTCCCACAAGAAAGCTAATGTGTGAGTTAAGTTCTGTATGCTTAGAATATTCAGCTTGTAAATGGATGGAAAATACTGTGGAGAGTAGGCATTAATGAGTCCTTCACTGAAAGGTCTTATGCCGCGTACACATGGTCGGAAACTCCGACAAGAAAACAGTGGATTTTTTTCAGACGGAATTTTGGCTCAAACTTGTGTTGCATACACCCGGTGACACAAAATTCCGACCGTCAAGAACGCGGTGACGTACAACACTACAACGAGCCAAGGAAAATTAAGTTCAATGATTCCGAGCATGCGTTGAATTGATTCCGAGCATGAGTGTCGGAAAAATTGAGAACCAGCGCTCAAATTTTTGGTGTCGGAATTTTCGACAGAAAAAGTCAGATGGAGCCTACACACAGTCGGAATTTCTGACCAAAAGATCACATCAAACTTTTCTTGACGGAAATTCCGACCGTGTGTACGTGGCATAAGGCTGTTAGTGGTGTTTAACAAAGTTCAATGTTCGCACCAGAACCCCCGAACAGGGAAAAAGTTCAGCCCCAAGCCACAAACTCTATCTGACCCATACATGAAGAATCAAATGTCCCCATTTTGAAAGCGCATATGCAAGTTATTGTCATAAAAAACTGCCCTGGGGGACATGTATCAATACAAACATAAAAAAAACAATCATTTTTAAAAGAGCAGTGATTTTAATGATGCTTAAAGTAAAACAATAAAAATATAGTGCCTGGGGGGCCCCCTTAGTCTGCCTGTAAAGTGGCACATTTGTATCATGTATAGAACCTGCTGCAGCAAAACTGACATTAATAAATAAATCAATGACATTCAAATGGACTTTGCGGCTGCAAACTATTGACAGAAATATTTACAAAAAATGAAAGAAAAATTATGTGGGGGTCCCCCCAGTCCTCCATTCCAGCTCCTTTGGGTCTGGTATGGATTTTAAGGGTAACCCCATGCCAAAAAAAGCCCCCCCCCCCAAATCATTACTAGAGCCTTATTCGATCATGTAGCCCAGCAGATCATGAAAAGGGGGGATGAGTGAGCAACCCACCTCCTGAACCATACTAGGCCACATGCCCTCAACGTGGGGGTTCTTTGGGGCAGAGGGGCTCTGTTGTTAGTCCTTAAATCAAACACTGTGGTGCCAATATTATTATCTCAGAAATAAAGGGCCTTGTGTGAAGAACTGTTGCATGCATTAACTGCAGTCTTTCTTTGAAATGGCAGTGATGTAGGCATTGTTCAAAACAAGTCATGTGGCCATTTGGCAGGACCGGCACCTGGACTCAGACTAGGTCCAGGTGTTGGGCATATATAGTGGGTCATGTGGCCTGTTGATCTGTTGGTGAGCTATATGTACCCTTGGGATGTCTCTGCCAACAAGCAGGAAAATATCAGCATTTCTGTCAAGATGAGAGTGGGCAATTGTATTACTACACTGCCATTTGGGGGAACTATTACAAGACCGGTGTCTCCCTGCTGGAAACTTCTTTGATGTCAGCGCAGGTACCCAGGGTGTATTGTAATACATCTACTGTGATCTTGTAAGAGACCTGTTACATCATCTAGCATAATATACAGTCTTACAACTTTTTCAGGTTGACCATTAAGGTATATACGAGCTAGCATATTTTGGCTCAGGATTCTCCACAGACATCTGTACATGTGGCGAAAACTGGAGTATTTACTTTGCACTCTCTCTGTCATGCTTTGCATTGGGAGGATTGCCTGTAGACATAGTGGAACTGTCTTGAAATAGATCAAGCACTTGTACATGATTTTCAATGTCACATTCTATGCACTTAATAGTAGCCTTACAGTCTTTAGCATGCTGTTCTGTGAAAGCACAGCATTTGAATCAAACTCCAAATTTCTTAAAAACTTGCATTCCTGCAAGGGTTTCTTTCTGAAGCCGATACATTTCTTAAGTGGGTGTGTTTTGTTATGTATGGAACATCAGGGATTTGGGTTTTATATTTTCTTGTTCTGATGGGTCTTTTCAGGGACTGGAGTAGGTTTAAGTAGAATATCAGTCTTTTTCACTGACACTGGACCTCTGTGGTCTCTATGTGGGTTGTGTGGGCTTGTAGGCCTTGGAGAAGGTAGGCAGAGAGGGTAGGACTCCCCAAAGGAGAAACTTGGATCAATTGTAGTATCTGCACTTATCCTAATGAACTCACAAAAGTAGTTCTTCCTTGTATCTTGTGCAAGTAGTGCCCATTTTTCCTGTATGACATAAGGTAACTTGCATACCACATGAATGAAATCTATGTAACTGAGGACGGGTAGATGGGTATGAGCTTTGGCAAGTTGAATCTCCAAGAGAAGATCACCAAGCTCTAGAATGTCTCTGCCAGATATTTTTGGGAAGGTTTGCAATTTTTAAAAAAAATCATTCTCATTGGCTTCTGGGCTACTGAAGCTAAGCTCAGTCTGTCCCAAGCAGCCTTAAGATGAGTGGTGGGGTTGTCAATGTGATCAACTTTGAGTCTTTTGATACAATCAGCAGATTGAGGACCCATCCATCTGATAAGCATATATAGTTCTTCTGTAGTTATGACATCTAGTTCACTGATAGTAGCTTTGAAGGTGGTTCTCCGGCCTCTGTAATTTTCAGGTTTGTCATCAAACTTAGCGAGACCTGTCTTGGTGAGCTCTTTGCAAAGTATGCATTTAGGGAACTGTGATATGTCTGTGTTTTTGGACTTGGAATGTGGGACAAAGTTAGTTACATTTGCTGGTGTGCTAAGATTGAGTGAATATTCCATACAGTTGCCTACAGTATGCTGCGGTATGAAGGCCTGGTGTACTCAGTGATGAGTAGGTAGAATGTCTTGAGAAGTGGTAGGCACAGTGTACTTACCTTGGTTGATGGATACAGATGCTGTGGCTGATAGCTGAAGTTTTAGGAGAGGGTGTTGGAATATGATGCATATGATACAACCAAGTGTCTGATTCTGTTACCTACTTTGCTTTTCCAATAAGCTTTCTCTAAAACCCTTAAGCTTGCCATGGCTGTGGCGCGATCACATTGTTTCTCAAAAGTTTCAGTCTTGGGTCTCTTGTGTGTACCTTCTGCTTTCACCTCTGCTTCTATCAGTGCTTTCTTGCCTGAAGTTTCTGTGGCTCCTGTTTCCATCTCTGCTTTCTTGTGTGCGTTCTGTTTCCATCTTTGTTTTCTTTTAGGCAAGGCTACCTGAATTTTAGAAGATTCAGTATCAGAACTGACTTTGATACATTGTTGGCTGAGAATCAAAGTTATTGATCGTAGAGATTTAGATTTAGATGCCGAGCGAGGAGATTAAAGTACATATGGTGAATGAAGACTAAATTATGAAGAAGAAAAACGAACTACATAGAGCATTGGTATGGAGTGAGGAAAGGACAAAATTATTTAAAGGCAAACAAACAACAATACATGTGTAACATGATACATATACAGTAAGAAATATGCAAACTTGCTGTATGCTGCAAAAAGGGTTACCAGCAGGCTGCATGTTTGAAAATTCGATTCCTACTCTCACACACAATGCAAAAGCCTGTGACTTCAGCATTAAAACACACCACACTGCACGCTGCAGAATGCAAGGGACAGTCAGAGACAAGGCAAGTGAAATTCCAGGAGACGTGGCAACACATTTCAGGGGATGCCCCCATTTTCAAGCTTCATTATACTGGGTTTTATGTTTCTGGAGCTGCTTTAGAATAGTGATCTAAGCCAGTTGCATCCATCCGCTGTGCTGGACTTTGATGCAATGGACAAGCATCTGGTTTACAACATGAGCTGTTCCTCCTAATTTTTGTACATGGCCATTTTTAATCACCTTTGTTTATAATAATGCACCTTTAATACTAGAATTAGCTGCACACTGTTTGTTTTGTTGGTCTCCCGCCATTGTGCATTCTTCATTCTCTGGAAGTTTTCCCCCTACTGTCCACACTATTTTCTAGCAGCCCTACAGCCCTACCACCCTCATCTACTTTCTCTGGCAGCTACTGTTAACTCTCCACAGCAGTTTCTCTTGCAGGTCTCAACCACTTTCTGCTCTATACCCTGATCATGTCTACATCTGTACACTCTGCAGTCTCCCCTCACAATACTGTCTCAGCAACAATCAGTGTTCATTTTGCACCTCTCTCTCTTGTCCATGATTGGTTCCCACTCTAACTTCCCCTCTGCTCCCAACAATGTTCAGCCCCACTTTATATATTCACCCAATGGTCCATGATTAGATCTCACTTCACCTCCTCCTGTCTGGTCCATGATCATCCACTCATACTCTTTACTACCTCTGTTAGCCTTTGTTTTCCCCTCCCAAGCCTTTCCAATCTGCCATTCTGCATTCTTTTTCAATCTCCAAAGTATTATCATTCTATCTTTCACTATCTCCCATTCCAAATTGGCTTACATTCAGTCACCAAGTAATTAGTGTCCAACCAAAATATTCACAAAATAAGCATTAATGCACCTCAGCATGTTAGAAATTGGGCCAAAACCATTCCACTTAAATTAAAAACCCAATCCTGTATAATAATGCAGAGAAAAGCTCTGACATCATCAATTAATCACCGCTCTCTGCATCATTGCAGACTTTCCAGCGCTAAGAGATGATCCAAAGATGCCTGAGGGTTGTTGGGGGGGGGGGGGGGGTGAGGGTAAGAGCCCGCAGCTGGAAATTAACTATTCTATGATCGGGTTCAGATTTGCTAGTTTCCCTTTTTTGTAGTATGGGAGTTTTCTGCAAAAAGTAAAACATGTTTCTAAATGGTATAAGTATACGTAAATTAATTGTATTCCTATTTTAACTTTAATAAAATGTTTGAAACAAAAAAAAGTATAGGATGTTTTGTAAAATGCTTTAACTCTGGACCATGTAGTTTACTTCCACGTTTTATTAACTTATTATTTAGTGCTTCATAGATGTGAAAGGGTAGATATAGCAACAGTATGTGGCCATTGAAGCATATTTAAAAATAAACTATAACATAAAGGATATATTTACAAAATTGGAGAGCTAGACCATAGTATTTTGTTGTATACAGACAGAGAAATTCCCCTATTTATGGGGGATTGTTAAGACACTTAAATTAAAAAAATTATATATGAGAAGTGAAGTACGTAAAAAAAAGATTTTTTTGGTGCATCAACATATATTAATAAGAGACATGGCTAACTAGGCTACTATTACACCAATTGTGAAATATATGAAAATATGATGAATCTTCCTTCACCTGAAGAGTTTCAGAGAGTTCACGTCTCCTTCATCAGGGGTATGAGGAGTATCATATAGTCGATCAAGTGGTGTTGTATGTAGACATGCAATGTTTCAGTTAAAAACACAGTTTGAAAGAATCTGTACTCTTACCCATCATATTATAGTGTGCAATATCATTATGTTTTAGAAGCATAAAAGAGGAGAAAAACGGCACCTATATGGAGGGAGCAGGTAGCACTGAGGCCTTAGAGATCCAACCCCTGGCCCTAATACAGGTCTGGAACATTTAGTCCCCAATATGGATGATATAGCAGGGCTTCTAGCTAGAGAGCCTCATAGATGACAATGTTTGTGGTGAATCACCAATTTTTGAGCAGGGTATACTGTATATAACAAATTGGTGATTTACCACAAACATCATCCATATTGGGGACTACATGTTCCAGACCTTTATTAAAGGGGTTGGCTCTCTAAGGCCTCAGTGCTACCTATTGCCTCGATATAGGTGGCGTTTTTTCTTTTCGTCTATGCCTTTGAAACATAATGATGTTGCACAATATACCATTATGATCAAGAGTAGAGATTCTTGAAACTTTGTTTTTAACTGAAACATGGCATGTCTACATACAATACCACTTGACTGACTACATGATACGCCTCATACCCCTGATGAAGGAGACGTGGACTGCCCCAGATGTGTCGCGCAGAGGAAGATTCATTATATTATCATATATTTTAAAGTTGGAGTAATAGTAGCCTAGTTAGCCATGTCTCTTCTTATTATATGTTGATGTGCCAATAAATTCAGTTTTTACGCATTTAAAGTCTCATTTATAGTTTTTGTACTTGAAGTGCCTTAAAAGTCCCCCAAAAAAAGGGTGATTTCTCTGTCTGTATACATTTAACTATAGGGATCTGGCACATAGGTTGGACTTGATGGACTTTTTTTAACCTCACTTATTATGTAACTATATTTAACTTTGCAGATTGTTGTCAACTTGAGTCTATATAATAGAATTTTGTTGTTTCATTTTTCAGAGAATATAACATAAAACCTGATTGGCCACTTTTTTGTAGAACTTTGTTTTCTCAGTTTTACATAATTGAAACTGCTAAGGCTAGAGTAAAACACAGACCTGGCTTTTATAAAAGGTTTATAGACTAGTACTATAGTTGTCAGTAGCACTGTGCAGTAGTAAAGAAAAATGTGCACCACATAAAATGCATTTTGATGTCCTTTTATACAGCAGGACTTATTTAGAATGAGAACACCATAACGGCTTATTTTAGTTTACAGAAATTCTAATAGCTTGACTGTGATCTGAATGTCACAAACTCTACAATGTTACAATAAAAAAATAATCTAAGAGCACAAAACTAAAACCCAATCTTGTTTACATTGTTTGCTGTAGAAGGTCTACGTGCCGGTTCACACAGGGGCAACCCGACTTTTTTCCCTGTAAAGTTGCTTCAGTTAAGACAGTGATTAGACTTTGGAGGCAACTTCCATTGAAATCAATGGGTACAAGTTGCCTACAAGTTGCCTAGAAGTCGCCTTGAAGTAGTACAGGAACCTTTTCTGAAGTCGGAGCGACTTCATTAGTGTACATTAAGATGGCTCTCATTCACTTCAATGGAATTTCTCATGTCATGCGACTTGGGTCGACACAAGACGGATCCCAAGTCGCTGTAGTGTGAACCGGCACTTAGTAAGTAAGTAAAGAGTGATAACATAGATAGTTTTAGCATATGAAGCTTACTGGGATTTCTTACATGCTTACCACTTTTTATCAACTAAATGCAATGAACTCAAAAAAATTGTGGTTGATCTTTGTCAAAGGTGTCCACCTCTAAAAAGCGACATATTTGAACCCCCTTGGTAGCAGGCCATGGAACATAACAGTTTATTTCTATCACACCCCGCCCCTGTGCAAAAAGCAAAACTTAGTTTATATTAACATGGTGCACTTAGAGAGATAGGGCCAGATTCTCGTAGATCGGCGTATCTTTGTGCGGGCGTAACGTATCCTATTTACATTACGCCTCTGCAACTTAGACGGGGAAGTGCTGTATTCTCAAAGCACTTGCTCCGTAAGTTGCGACGGCGTAGCGTAAATAGGCCGGCCTAAGCCCGCCTAATTCAAATTGTGAAGAGGTGGGCGTGTGGTATGTAAATTAGCCATGACCCGACGTTATTGACGTTTTTCCACAAACGGCACATGCGCCGTCCGTGGACATATCCCAGTGTGCATTGCTCCAAATACGCCGCAAGGACGTATTGGTTTCGACGTGAACGTAAATTACGTCCAGCCCCATTCACGGACGACTTACGCAAACGACGTAAAATTTTCAAATTTCGTCGCGGGAACGACAGGCCATACTTAACATTGGTACGCCGCATGTACGCCTCATATAGCAGGGGTAACTTTACACCGGGAAAAGCCTAACGTAAACGGCATATCTGTACTGCGTCGGCCGGGCGTACATTTGTGAATTTGCGTATCTAGCTGATTTACATATTTTGACGCGTAAATCAGCGTACACGCCCCTAGCGGCCAGCGTAAATATGCAGTTACGATCCGACGGCGTAAGAGACTTACGCCGGTCGGATCTAATAGAAATCTATGCGTAACTGATTCTAAGGATCAGGCGCATAGATACGACCGCTCAGACTCAGAGATACAACGGCGTATCTGGAGATACGCCGGCGTATCTCCTTTGAGAATCTGGGCCATAGATTGGCACTAACACTGTTTATAGCTGAGCTGTAATACCACGTTTCAACTGTCACGGACCCTGCAGGCTAACTGAAGAGTTATGGTTTATACTGTAGGCCCCTTCCCTAAGCAGGAGTGACTATTTTAATGTAGTGTTGATTGGTTGTAATCAGACTAAGCTGAAATTGATAGTTCTGCATTCACTTGGTCATCCTTAGGCCCAGTGTTATTATTTGCCTTTGCTTGATGCTAGGGAGTGTTCCTGGCATTAGAGCACAAGGATCTAATAATGTTTGGTTATGAATAGTTATATTCCCCCAGGCCAACCACTAGGAGTTTTTGCCAGTGGTGCAGGCTGTGAGAGGACAGGAATATTTGGGTGTAACCTTATGAGGTTCTTTTTTTTCAGGGCTCCTTGCCTAGGGAGGGCAACCATGTGCTCAGGAGACTAGGTCAGAGTTTGGGGTCTAGGCTCACACTGCCCTGCTGGATGTGGTCTATCCAGGGGGAGTAGGACTGTGCCTAAACCAGGAACACTATTAAAGAACTTAGGCTGGGTCATGAAAACATATTATTACCTCACCTACTACAGCCAGGGGGTAAAACCAGAATTTAACTCAAAAGGAGAAGTTCCGCTTGTTTGCTTCCTCCCCCTCCTCTTTAAAGCTAAACATCTTATTTCCCTAGTTAGTTTGGGCCAAGCTGGCCCAAACTAACCATCCCTCACTAACATGTGAGGCTGCTGGATGTGCAGTATAAACTATATATAGCTGACACTACATACAGCATACTACACTGTGTTCCAGGTTCAAGCCGAGACTTCCTGTCTCATATCTGGAACACAGTAGAATCTATCATAGTGGCTCTCAGACGTTCAGAGAAAGTGATGTATTCTAGCAATGGATACAAAGCCTCCTCTGATTCTTAGCTAGAATACATAGCTTTCTCTGAATGGCAGAGCATCACTATGATAGACTCTAGTGTGTTGCAGGTATGAGACAGGAAGGTCTCAGCTCGAACCCAGAACAGCTACATACAGTTTTTACCACACATCCAGTGGTTTCACATGTTAATGAGAGACTTACTGTAAATCATTTGGGCCAGCTTGGCCCAAACAAACTATGTAAAATGTAAGAAAAGCTGGAGTTCAGCTTTAATATTTAGGACTTTTTTATTTGTTTTTTTTTGGGGGGAGGGTGGGGTGGGTAACTGGTTTGGACAGGTACTCACTCCCACTTCTGCCTGGATTTCATAGGTGATCTGAGTGGAAGTTCATTCCCTTCTTCGCCTACGGCCTTCTGGGACACATCACAGTTCCCAGAAGACTGCAGGAGCACAAAGCTCAGCATGGTTCATGCATGCACAGTGGTAATGCCGGCACTATGGGCCCAAAGCCCAGTGAAGAACCACCTCTGGTGAGGTCAATGCTAGACCCTTGGGCAAGTAAGTGTACTTATATTAAAAGTCAGCAGCTACAGTATTTATAGCTGCTGACTTTTATTTTCTGGGAGGGAGACTGAAGCTCCTCTGTAAACTCACAGAATGCTGGGCAGCTTAAAAGTTCTATGAAGGCTTATGCCCTGTACACACGATCGGGCTTCTGTCTGGCCAAACTCTTATTGTAATTTCAATGGAATTCCATCGGAGTAAAAGAGAACACGTTCTCTATCTAAACTCCGACAGAATTCCTCGGAAAAAAGTCTGATGGAGCATACACACGGTCGGAATTTCAGATGGAAAAAGTCTGTCTGACTTTTTCCATCGGAAATTCCGATTGTGTGTACGGGGCTTGAGAGTATGTTTTTCATTTGTTGGTCTAACTTCGGGAGTCTGCTGTAAGGTTAGGAGTGTCCTGTGCCCTAACCATCCCTCAAAAGTTGTTGATTAAATTCTCTTTAAGCAAAAGATCAACAGTGTCAAAGTCAGTCTATTGGTCACCACTGGTGGGTTGGTAAGTACTGAAAAGAGAAGAATATTATGGGAGCTCCTCCGTGTTTTTGTCAGAAGACATATTGCATATTTATTCATGCTGGAAAATTGTTTTAAGTCGTGTTAGTTTCCATTGTCTTCGACAGAAAATCATTTTATATCGTATAATTTTCTATATGTAAATTAATGGTGCTTAAGGGAAACACAGAACTATATTCAAATAACCCATAATAATAACTTACATTGAAAACTAGACAGGTTAAATGCAGAAATGAATAACAGCTTGCGTTTTCAAAGCCCCTTTGCGTTATGGGAATGTCTCTTTAAGCTTCTTCCAGATTAGGGTATTTAAGGACAGGCGGAGAGTATAAAAGTTCACAAATTGATCCAGTGATGAGAAAAGATGTAAGGACAGGCTAGGGAAACAATATCTGGAAAGATGCCATGCATTATTATGATGCTCAGAAAAACATAATGGAGAGAGTGGGGCACGCTCTGTAGCAAAGAGGATAGAAATTGCAAGAGTACTGGTTCAGTCTTGGCAGCACATAAGACAAACAACATTTAATCTGTAGCCGCACAGACAGCTCATTAAACCTCTTTATTGCAGACCATTTATTAATCACATTCACCTCCCTGCCTATAGGCAACGGCTTCACAAGCCAATCAGATGACGGTGGAGGAAGTATAAAAAAAACATGAGCTCATAAGTCTACCTATGAATTAACCCCTGCTGATATGGTGATAATTGGTAAGTGCTGGATGCCAGTGTCCGCGTGAAAAGCTCATGAACCTGCAATTCATATTTGTGACTTAGGACTGACACTGTAACAACTGTATTTATAATTTAAAGTTCTTTTTAAGTAGAGTTTGAATCTGTTTCACACAAGAAGGTTGGCAGTTTGCACTTGTTAGGGATTGTCATATGTTTTAGGAAGCATTTTCATAGTGCATTAAGTGGAACCTCAGCTAAAACTTTTATTTTACTTTCAATAGAGTGGAGAAGGGTTAGAACTTCTGTGACACTTTCGTTATTGTCTGTTCCCCCCATTGGGGAGGTTATGGCTCCAGTTCTACTTTGGTGACAGGTGGTCATGGGGGGGATTTGAGAGGAAATCTCTTCAACAAAGGGTAGTATCAGGTATTTATTGCTGCTTGTGTCCCTTTTCTGAGTTTTGCCTTCACTTCATGTCCTGGTAGTGGAAAATAACCCCCTGATTCAAGAAGGCCATTTTAAATGGTGCTGGAAAAGCAGCTATTCATTCCAGTGCCCTTTTTAAAGGGCACCAGAAATAAGCCAGTCCTACAGGTCCTGGTGAAGATTTAGGCTAGAACTGGTTGCTGTCAGTGACAGCCGGCATCCATTACTAAGCCCAGATGCTCTTGGGATTCTGATGCTCCTGCAGATTGCTCCATAGGAACACACTGTAGAAGCCAGATGCCTTTGCATAGTGTTTACATTAGGAATGTAGTAATATTATGGTTGATTTAACCCCACTTCATGTCAGTGTAGAGGCTCAGAGGTATTAAGTACCTTCATTAACCTGACTTAGTCTTATCTTAATGTTATGCTAACAATTTAGGCAAACCATTTTTTCCCCCACATGCTTCAAAAAAGAAATAGTTTCCCTAAAGTAAAACACATGCCATTCACTTTGAACTAAACAATTCCACTACATTGGATGCAAGTTGTACTAATGTGATATAAATGTACTCAACAGACATTGTTAGATACTTTTGTGGTAAAAATATGGGGGTGTCCAAATTATGTAAAAATCGCCTTGAGAACAATTACAGGGGAAAAAAAATCCGAATTTTTTCCTATATATTCCCAATAAAAACCAAATTACCAAATGAAAGACCTATATATCCTGAAAAGAAGCAAAGTTTAATAAGTTAGAGTAAACTATAAAACTTGAAATATATTATGTGTGGAATTGAGCAGATGTGAAAAAATGCTCTGAAACTCGAGGTTAAAACAAAAATAAAAACATACTCAATAAAAGTTTGTAAAGCACTTTCTGCTGCAATACCTAATGCCCCGTACACACGTGCAGGATTTCCGATGGGAAAAGTTTCCGTCGGAAATCCCGAGGGGGAAAGCCGAGAACCTGCTCGGTCAGTCTTTCCCCCTACACACGAGAGGTTTTCCCGACAGGAAAACTGCGATGGAGCTTTGGTCGGGAATCCCGGCCGTGTGTATGCTCCATCGCAGTTTTTCCCAAAGAAAAACTGCCAAAAACCCGGCGGGAAAAAAGAGAGCTGGTTCACTTTTGATTGGCAGGCGGTTTTTGGGCAGTTTTCCATTGGAAAAACTGCGAGGACCATACATGCGGCCAGGATTCCTGGCCAAAAGCTCTCCTCGCACTTTTCCCGACGGGAAAACCGGCCGTGTGTACGAGGCTTTAAAGTCCAACTCCAGGAATCAGAAAAAAAATCTAGCCTTGCAATGGGGCCCCTTGGCACTGCAGAGGTTAAATGCTTGATATGTTTAGGGGGGTTCAGAAACAGGCATTATTACCTACCCAATCCCCCACTCCAGCAGGCTTCAACATTCTGCTCTTCTCCACTCCCTGACACTCCACTCTGTGTACTGTCTCTAAACGACATCACGTACTGTATAATGCAAGGCTATTTACTTTGCATCGTACATGGAGGGGGTAAGCGAGTGGCATGTAAGAGGCTTACATTAGAGGCTGCTGAGACCCTTCCAGAGTTTGAATATGTTATTTCTCTTATTCCAACACCCCTACATATAGCAAGCATTTAACCTTGTGTTGCAGTGTTCCTGGAGTTGTAATTCATCCAGGGTTGTCCTCCACATTACTTCTTTACCTTCACTAGATGTCCTCAGTCTTCCAGGTTGAATGACAGCCAGCGTCATTCAACCCACTTCCTCTGTACCCAGCATGCTGCCTGGGCTCAGAATATTACTGCCCTAAGTGGTGTTTACATCTTATTACGTGAACACCATTCAGGACCACTCACTGCTGGACGAGAAGAGGAAGGACACATGATGTAACTGAACCAACCTTAAGACTATTGGAAAAAAATATGTTTAAAAAAACATTGAAGAATAAACTTAGTGAGAAACATGGTGGATTTTCCTTCTGAAAATGCTAGTTTTTATGGCATATCTATCTTCCGACTCAGGACAAGTATGCTGATAAATATTTCAAATTTCCCCCTGACTTTCCTGAGCTGTATTTTTGTACCTGGGTCCAAAGGACAGACAAACCAGTGGTGTTTTCAGAAGGAGGTCAGCAATGGCAGCTCCATATTTCACTATAAGAGGTTTACTTGAATGGGGAGTAATATAAACCTGGAAAATATTGTAACACGTCACCACTCTGTCCAAAACTAATTACAAATTTGGCTGAAATGGCACTTTAAAGCCCAAGCAAACTTTCAGTTTAGACTTAGTATGTACATTCCAGGTGCATCAAATCAAAACGTGTGCAAAGTTTTATAGTTGACCCATTCCAGTATGCTTATAAAAAGGACTCTTGCTCTCTGTTTGGTAGCAGATATCTGACAAACCCCCTACTAAATCAGACTTATAGCGCTGGAATCAACAAAACTGCCTGCTGATTGGGGTGTTTTAGCTTTGCTGTGTAGGGAGATGTTGGACCTCTTCAGAGAGCCCACTTTTTTCTTATACAGAGAAAAAGTCCTTCTTTGCAGCGTGATTGTCTGGGAACAGTATTTTCTACTTAGGTTTTGGCTACTTTCTAAAGAAAGCAAACTGTAATAGTCCTCACAACCTTTTGTTTTGATACAGTTAAGTTGGGCTTTAACCTTTTGATGTAGTTTGTACAGGAGATTCTAACATTGATGTGGCCTATACTTTTTTATGTATATGTCTGGATGGACTTAGAAAATGGATTACATTTTTCAAAATAGCCAGTATAATATCAAAATAATCTGGCTGAAGGCAAAAATCAGTTTGTAGACGAACAATAGCCATGAGGCTAAAAACTTTGAAAAACATTCTCAAGAACTTCAGTTTATATACTTGCAATATATTATCATTATTTCATGGGAACATGGTAGTGCAGTAAAGGAAAAAAAGTGGCACTTTGGTAGTATTGGAACTTTTAAAGCAAAATTTTAAGAATAAGGGAAATTTCTCCTAACCACTTTCCCCTTTATCTCGATTCCGTGGGACAGAAATGCTTCGTCCACCTAGCCTCTTCCTCTTCTTGCTCTTCAACACTTTTGCTCCAATTTCATCCCCTGTTTCTCCTTCCTCTTTCCCCATCTCACTCTGACTGTCAGAAGATTCATCAATGAAAGCCAAATTTTCACCCCACTCCATGTCTTGTCTCCCAGCATTCTCTGTTCTCAGTGCAGGAGTGAGTGGGGGTGTCTGTAGAATGATTGGGGTAGACGTTGGGACTGTTTGTGGTTCTTCATTTTCCTCAATCTCCTCTTCTTCTTCTTCTCTCTCGTACTCCTCCTCTCCATTCATATCCATTTCTTCATCTTTCTGTCCTGGATCTTCTAAACCCCCTTTCTGGCGAAGCATTCGTTCTTGAAAGTTAAGGCTTATTCCACGGTGGGGAAGTTTAATATCAGCAGTCATACTTGCTGTCCAGTTTGCTGCGTGGGCTGTTAGTCCACCCATCTGAAAAAAAGGTAAAGGTGGTGAGTGTTAATTTTCTTCTTGTAAACAACCTACGGTACTTCCATATCAGAATGAGGGATCAAAAAACAGACACCATATCCCAATAGGAGAGATACAATTATAGGGGCTAGAGAGGTCACAGGCCTCAGAACTTTTAAGGTGTCATATAGAGAACAATAGAGTCAAGGAAGGACTGGGATAGAGATAGAAATTATTTTTTTTATTACAAAAATAATAATAAAAAAAACATGATACAATATAATGTTAATTTCATACATCACAGTGTTACATTGAAACAGACAATACCACTTTACTCTACATGTTTCACTCGACAGAGCTTCTTCAGGAGATAAGATTGTGGTTAAAAATGCGCAAATCCCATGGGTGCATGGACACATCCCCCATCCCAGGCAATGATGTGTCCATGCACCATCAAGTTTAGCGCATTTTTAACCTCAATTTCCCAATGATGTTTCAAATATTGAGCAGTATTGGTAAGATTCACACCACATCAACATCCAGTTTTCAGAATAATTATGTTTCTATGCCCTTGATTCTGACTGTTTTCTACTAGCTGGTAATTTATTTGCATATACATGCCAATTTGCAATGCTATAATATTTTATGAGCCTTAATTTAATTTCTCTGTTACTTATAGCACAATAGACACCACAATAGAATCTCCTGAAGAAGCTCTGTCGAGCGAAACATGTAGAGTAAAGTGGTATTGTCTGTTTCAATGTAACATAATAAAAAAAATTGTATCTCTATCCCAGTCATTCCTTGACTCTATTGTTCTCTATATGATGCCTTAAAAGTCCAGAGGCCTGTGACCTCTAGCCCCTCCAATTTTATCCTTCTATATCATTATTACAGTTGCTGTACTCTGATGATAAGCATCATATTCTGTGAATTTCTACATCAGTAAGAGGCTCATTAATTTACCTTGTTTATTTTTAAGTTAATTTGAACAAGCAATGTGAAATACTGTACATACTGTGCTAGAAATCAGGCCATAGACTTTCTCAAAACCTGTTCACTGGTTGTCCTCAAAAACCATATTCACCTACTCATATGCCTAGAAAATCCAGTGTTGTCTGGTAAAACCTGCTGGTCCTCTGTCACATGTCATTGGGGGCCAGGTGTCTCTACTGGGTACCTGCATCCAACTACCTGATGACGCACCAATATACAAGTGCAGTGTACCTGAGATTGCATGAGCAGTGTGCTGGAAATTGCCCTGAAGCCTCCTGGGGTGGTTAATGTAAGTATCCCAGGAAGCTTTGGGAAGGGTAGAGACATCATTATTGATTAGGTGAGAAACCAGAATGTGCTGGACAGGACCTGCTGAAAATGTATTAAAGAAAAAAAAAATTAATCTCAGATTGTGTAACACGAGGAAGTTGTAGGGAAAATAAGTAAAGTATTTAAAGAAGGTTAGGTCCCTTTTATTATCCATTTTGAATTGTTGCCATATTATTATTATTGCCACAAAAATAATGGGATTATTCAGTAAACCACAGCAAGAAGTTGAAAAGTTTATCATCTCACAGCTGGGCTGGACTGGGACAAAAATTTGGCCCTGGACTTCATCCAGACTGACCCACTTTGACAGGTCTCTCCCATGGCGGCCGGACAACTCCCGCACCCCCCCCCCCACCCAAGCCCCCTCTCCCCCTTCACTAGCCACTAGCCATTCTACTTTATTAGTGTAGAATGGCTGGTACTGGTACTCTTATAGGCAGACCAGTGGGGATGCTAGACATTATTTCACCCGGGGCAAAGAATCAGTTTGGTGCTCCCCCTTATGGGACAAGATTAGAAAGAAGTGAGAAACTCCCAGGCCATAGCTGTTGAGTCAGCTGTCTGTCCCCTCCCCCATGCTCTTCTGGTCCTCCCCCTGCTTCTTTGTCCCCCCAGGTGAGCGATGTGAGAAGGGAGAGGAGGTGAGTGCTGTGGGAAGGGAGAGACAGAGGAGCAGAGGGAGGCGGCTGTCCGCTGTCACTGAAGCCGGCCCACTGAGCCATCAGCCCACCGGGAAACTCCCTGTAGTCCCAATGGCCAGTCCATCCCTGTCTCACAGCAATCAGTTAGATTTAAAGTTAACTGAATTCAGATCACTAAATATTGAAATCTTCTTGATTGCAGTGGGTTAATTTATTTTGTTCTTTCTTTCTTGAAAAAGCCTACTTTACTACAATTAGGCCTTGTACAGACGAGCGAACATGTCCGATGAAAACGGTCCGTGGACCGTTTTCATCGGACATGTCCGCTCGGAGATTTTGGTCTGATGGTTGCACACACCATCAAACCAAAATCCCAGCGGACAGACAGCGCAGTGACGTGGCGGTGACGTTGATGCCGCCATGTCCGCAAACCTGGAAGTTCAATGCTTCCACGCATGCGTCGAATCACTTCGACGCCATGCGCGGGTTCTCGGGCCAGCGGACATGTCCGATGAGTCGTACTGACCATCGGACATGTCCGACGGACAGGCTTCCAGCGGACAAGTTTCTTAGCGAAACCTGTCCGCTAGGCCGGAAAATTGTCCGGTCGGCCCTACACATGACCGAACATGTTCGGTCGTGTGTACGAGGCCTTAGGGGACTACTAGATCAGTACTTCTCAACCTCAGTCCTCAAGTACCCCCCAACAGGCCATGTTTTGGGAATATCTCTAATGCCGCGTATGCCACGGAATTTCTGATGGAAAAAGTCCGGTGGGAGCTTTCCATCGGATATTCCGACCGTGTGTATGCCCCATCTGACTTTTTCCATCGGAAAATCCATTCATCTGTATGGAATTCCGATTGGAAAAAACATGCATGCTTAGAAACAATTTAACGCATGCTTGGAAACATTGAACTTAATTTTTCTCACGTTTTCACCGTGTTCTTGACAGTTGGAATTTGGTGTGTCAGTGTGTATGCAAGCCAAGCTTGAGCGAAATTCCATTAAAAAAAACATCCGATTTTTTTTCCGATGGAAAATTAGTTTGCGTGTACGCAGCATTAAATAAAATAGCTATCCAAAATACCAAGCCATTCACTCTAATTTAAAGCACCTGTGCAAGATAAAGAAAAACATGCAAACATGGCCCGATGGGGGTACTTGAGGACTGAGTTTGAGAACCACTGTACTAGACAATCACAGTTCAGTGTCAAGAGCTTTGCTTCTTTGGCTCCTATTGTACTTATAATAACGTGCATATTTGCTTTTATCACAAATACACGGGTTTCCAAAACACTTTGTATGGATAAAATATCATATATTTACCTCTGCTCGTGTTTTTCTGGACAAAACTCTCAACCAGTTCCCAATCATTGTCAAGATGGAAGCAAAGTAGGCAAGACCGAGTAAAATCCAAAACCAGACCAGTGGTTTGTACCATGTGTGCTCCTTACCAGCGCTGTCTCCTGGAAATTGACATGCAAATTAAAGATAACCATCCTCTGATATAAGGCACCATCTATAGATCATAACATTCTAACCAACTTGCCAATAATAGATCTCCCCTTGAGTACTCAAAAATACAAAGGTGTTTATTATTCAAATATGTCCCATAACAGAGCTTATTCACTATGATGTGCATAAAATAATAATGCAGAGCAAAGTGTATTAACTCAAGGGAACAATAGATTTCACATAACTTTTTTATTTATTGCTAATACTTGCATGGTGGCCTTTGCTTTTGAAGTGGTTTTAGGCTGCTACTGGCAGCACATATCAGGTACCTCCAGTACCTCAATGCTTTGTATTGAACTGTTATAGGTAATAAATAGTAATAAATAGTACAGAGATTATCTGGGTTCAGCTTTCAACATGGATGATGACATTTTCTATTTCTGAACTCCAGGTGCTCCAAATTCAAGGAGCTCTAGCATATAAAAATCAACTCAACTTCTTTGATCCAGAGCATGGCCCCACCCCTCCAGCCCCCTAATGTCAGACAGACTTTTTCCATCGGAAATTCCAACCGTGTATATGCCCCATCAGAGTTTCTCCATCGGATATCCAGAGGAATTCTGTCGAAGTTTAGATAGAGAACATGTTCTCTTTTACTCCGATGGAATTCTGTCGGAATTCTGATGTGAGTTTGGCCGGGCAAAAGCCCGATCGTGTGTACGGGGCATTAGACTCATTATGGGCCAATAAGACTGTGAATAAAAGTGACACACCAAAAGCGCAGGTTAGCAAATGGGAAGGTAAGTGTAATTTGATATTTGTATGCAAAAGCGCACTCTAGTTTTGATTTAGACTTTTATTAAATTTTACAGAAAAGAAGTGATACAATAGACCTGGAAATTAGAAAAAATGCACTGCACACATAGGAAGTTGGGAGTATACTATACATAAATGTGAGAACTATATGGAAGTAGGCAATAGGAAAAATCGAACACCATATGTCGAGGATCAGATATATTAGGCAAGAGGATTGCACACGATTAGTCTAAAGATTACAAATAGCACTCCACACTCACAAGACAATAAAAATAGGTTAGATGAAAGGCTTGTCTAACCAGGTTGACCATTAGGTGTTTGGTATCCCCATTTTGTTTACATGATGTTGTTCACCTCTCCTTTCCATTCTACTACTGTAGGGCAAACTGTTTGTTTCCAATATCTGGGGACAATGCTGTATCCTGGCCTAGGCCAACAAGGTCCAGGCCTAGGGCAGCACTTTGCAGGGGGGCAGCACGGACAGTGTCCCCGCCGGCTTGCGCTACACTGTTAGGCAAATTAGTTTAGCACCCCCATAAATTGGCCGCACTGCTTCCAGTATGTGGGCGGTTGACATTCTGCAACTGTGGGGGGGAGGGTCGTCGCTTCAAATTGTTTACCATCCCTGTCCCATTGCAGAGATTTCCCTTCACTTCCTGTCCCATAGCCAAACAGGAAGTGAGAGGAAATCTATGCAAATTAAGGGATCCAATGCCCCCCCAGGTCATCAGAACTAGTGTCCCCACTTGAAAATTTCAGGGTGGGTCTTAAACCGCAAGGGGTGTGGCCTTGACAGGAAGGGGTGGGTCATATTTAAATTAGGGGGTGCATGAGTCTAGTCAGGCCTAGGGCAGCACAAAACCTAAATACATCCCTGTCTGGGGACCAAGTTTTTCGCTACGTTAAACACTGTAATGGTGTGCCCTGAATGGATTTAAGGGTGGTCTTTTGTATCCAGGGTGTTATCACTTCCCAGAGCCTTTGATCTTGATCTTTGATCTTGCCTTTGATCCTTGGGCAAGACCATCAAAAGTGAAGAAGGGGTCCTATACCTTTCTGGTTGCAACCCCTACACCACCTAGAGCCTAATTCTGAAAACATTTGTGCTGGACGGGAAGAGGTTCTATACCTTTTAGTTAGAAGTTTGTAAGATGTTTGTTGAATTTGGGTGCAGATGGATGATACGTGGGATAACCTGGTGATTTTCTTTTTATCCAGTCTAGAGATTTACATAGCTCTGCCATAAAGAAGAGCCCTGTCTGGCAGAGGAGGATACCTTATTTTTCTGTGCTGTTAAGTTACACACAAAGTGGTTATAAAGCCTAAACATTTTTTACTTATTGCAATCCTTGCATTAAAGTAAACAAAGTTTAGGTGTCAGCATATTTTCCTCCTATCAGCATATTCCTTGTTACACAGTTACAATCCATCAAGTCCAACTTATGTGTGTGATTATATGTCAGTATTACATTGTATATCCTTGTATGTTGTGGTTGTTTCATTGGAGCCTACACACGGTCGGAATTTACGACCAAAAGCTCACATTGAACTTTTCTTGACGGAAATTCCGACCGTGTGGCATAAGAATGCAGACGTCCGGGGTAAAGCTGTCCACATAGACCGTTCTCCACACCGCCGTCAGTCTGCAATCGGGACCGGGAAGACTATGCCGCAGTAGAGCGATCTGAAAGCGAGGCTTGAACCGCTCGTGGAAGGGACGACATCAATGGTGGTGCGGAGGATGGTCTATGTGGACAGCTTTACCCCAGATGTCTGCATATTTATATGTGTCTGTTTTAATCATCAACCGTGTTAGTTTCTAAATGTTGTACCTTCAATATATCTAACCACATTGCTACACTTAGAGGTGCCTGTAACAAGACCCTTGCTCGCTTAGTTCCACTCGCCAGACACTCCGCGGCTGCTATTAAATCAGATTGCAGATCGCAACGTCTGATGGTTCGGTCATCCAAGGCTCCGGGATTCGAACTACAGCTATGTGCCATTCGAAATCCATCAGAACAAACACCAGGCAGGCTGTATGTAAGTTCAAACAGGAAACTCTTTTATTGGATGCACACAATACACTTTTATACAGCAGTTTGAACACCCCCGCCCCCAATAACCGCTTTCCTATTGGTCAATTGTAAAGTACATTGTAGTTCTCTTAGCCATGCAAATGAGGACTTGAAACAGTTGTGACATGACGCTACTCTTATATGAAAACATCGCTTGTATATCACGTCAAAATGTATTAAAACATTTGTCTTGTTATTTATTCTCATTTTAATGCGTGGCCACGTGTCTTATTAAACTCCCTTCCGCTGAAAAGTTTTATCCCTATTGTGGGGTCACCAGTGTGGTATTTGTAAATTAAAATCATACCCCTCTCAAGCGTCTCTTCTCCAGAGAGAATAAGTTCAGTGCTCGCAACCTTTCTTCATAACTAATATCCTCCAGACCCTTTATTAACTTTGTTGCCCTAATTTGTACTTGCTCCTTTCCAGTACATCCTTCCTGAGGACTGGAGCCCAGAACTGGACAGCATAATTTAGGTGCGGCTGGACCAGAGTCTTGTACAGTGGGAGAATTATTGCTTTATCTCTTGAGTTAATCCCCCTTAATGCATGCCAATATTCTGTTTGTTTTGTTAGCAGCAGCTTGGCATTGCATGCCATTGCTGAGCCTATCATCTACTATGACCCCCAGGTCCTTTTCCGTCCTAGATTCCCCCAGAGGTTCTCCCCCCAGTGATTAGATTGCATTAATTTTTGCCACCCAAATGCATTATTTAAAAATGTTCCACATTGAACCTCATTTGTCATGTAAAGTAGTTTGCCCACCCCAATAATTTGTTAACACATGTGTTCTACAACACAACTGATTTGTTCCTTGTGATGCTCCTCCCTCTCTTCCTGTAAGCTTTGCTGTACTGGGACTGCAAGAGGCTAGTACCAGATCAAATTCAGGTACTTACATTTCTTGCATTTCAAAAATACATTTAAAGATATACGTAAATACAGAGCTGTATTAATTTGTATCTTTTATATCTGCGTGAAGTTCAACTTTAACCCGTTTCCAACCGGCTCATGCAGATTTACTGAGGTACAATGGCTCTCCTGGGCGAAATCCCGTACATATAAGGTTTTTGCTTTAAGAGCCGCCAGAGGGCGCGCACGGCCGCTGCACGGCGGGGGACCCGATGCGTGTGGCCTGCAGTCGCGATCGCCGCTGGTCACGCGCGATCGTGTGCACGAGAGCCAGCCCAGGGATTTGTGTGTGTGTAAACACACAAATCCCTGTCCTGTCAGAAGGGAGGAGACAGATGGTTGTTCCTAAGTAGGAACAACCATCTGTCTCCTCTCCTAGTCAGTCCTATCTCCATACAGTTAGAACACACCCAGGAAACACACAGTTAACCCCTTGATCGCCCCTAGTATTAACCCCTTCCCTGCCAGTGACATTTACACAGTAATCAGTGCATATTTATAGCAGTGATCACTATATAAATGTCAATGGTCTCAAAAACATGTTCGATCTGTCCTTTGCAATGTTGCAGTGCCGCTAAAAATCGCAGATCACCGCCATTACTAGTACAAAAAAAAAATGCCATAAACCTTTCCCATATATACGCTTACTGATATGTTTTTTACCAAAAATATGTAGAAGAATACATATTGGCCTAAACTGATGAAGACATTTAACATTTTTTATTTTTTTTCAAAATTGTCGCTCTTTTTTTGTTTATAGCACAACAAATTAAAACTGCAGAGGTGATCAAATACCACCAAAAGAAAGCACTATTTGTGGAGAAAAAAGGAAGCAAATTTTAGTTTGTGTACAGCGTCGCAGAACCGTGAAATTGTCAGTTAAAGCAACGCAGTGGCAAATTTTAAAAAGTGCTCCGGTCAGGAAGGGGGTAAAATCTTTCGGGGCTGAAGTGTTTTTAATATAAAAATGTATAAA
Source organism: Rana temporaria (assembly GCF_905171775.1). Lineage (NCBI taxonomy): Eukaryota > Metazoa > Chordata > Amphibia > Anura > Ranidae > Rana > Rana temporaria. Next base: position 121,848,180 of record NC_053499.1, read on the forward strand.
TAGATTCAAAGCCTGCCAATTTTCACTTTTCCCTCTATGTTTTTTAATTTGCTCATAATAGGATGTTAATTTATTTATATACACAGCATATGTATTAACAATGCACCCTTTTATCTGTTTACAATATTCACATTACTAATAACTTAGGGACGGTTTACAACTTGAATGGGCTAAAATTACACTGGATCGCACAAAAAGTCGTGCTTGTGCTACTTTTTAAAAATACACCACACCAAATCACATACTATTCTGGTATCATGTGATCTGGTGCAGGCAAACGCAATACATTTGCAATCTGCGTTTGGGGTGCCATTAACAATGCATTGGCACCCATAGCAGATTACAAACCAGTGCCCTTTGAACGCAGTGTGGCAAACGAGTATGGAACGCTTCTTTCCCGTACCACTTTCTGGTGTGAACTGGCCCTTAATGATTGCTGTAAATAGTCTTTTTTTTAACATACAATGAATAAAAATATTTTAGTTACTTAGGGCCAGATTCACATAGAAGAGCGGCGGCGCAACGTATCGTCGATAAGTTACACCGCCGCAATTTTTAATTGCAAGTGCCTGATTCACCAAGCACTTGTGATGAAAATCTACGCCGGCGGCCTCCGGCGCAAGGCGGGCCAATTCAAATGGGCGTGTGCCATTTAAATTAGGCACGCTTCCGCGCCAGACCTACCGCGCATGCTCCGTTTCCGAACTCCCGCCGTACTTTGCGCAAAGTGACGTCATTTTTTTGAACGGCGACGCGCGTAGCGTAATTCCGTATTCCCGGACGGGAATAAACGACGTTATTTTTTAAATTTCGACGCGGGAACGACGGCCATACTTTATACAGCAATACGATTGCTGTGTAAAGTTAAGGCACCAAAAAAAACGACTAACTTTGCGACGGGAAACTAGACGTAGCGAACGCGAAAAACCGTCGGGGATTGCCGTAACTCCTAATTTGCATACCCGACGCTGGTTTACGACTCGAACTCCCCCCAGCGTCGGCCGCGGTATTGCATCTTAAGATCCGACAGTGTAAAACAATTACACCTGTTGGATCTTATGGCTATCTATGCGTAACTGATTCTATGAATCAGTCGCATAGATAGAAACAGAGATACGACGGCGTATCAGGAGATACGCCGTCGTATCTCATTTGTGAATCTGGCCCTTATTTTTTAGGGCTGTGGAAATTAACTATTAATTCCTCAATTAATCGTAAATGTTTTTGATCGCTCAAAATTCTTTCGATCGGTACTCACCTCTCCGCCAGCTTCCGGGTCTTCAGGGAGTTCCGTCAGAGATCCGACATCACGGACACCGGCGGGGCTTGCCGTGTCCATCTGAAGGGCTCCTTAGCTGTGCCTTTATATCTGCATGCCGGCGACCTTACTATCTGCCACACGCAAGGGCTGTTACACTTCCCTCTAACACTTCCCTCTATCAACCTGGGATTCTACAGCCATCCACTGGGAGTTGTGATAGTTCCCTTCACTGGACATCTACATGCCGACAGACTGATGTTAACCCCTTCTCATCTGGATTCAGCAGTGGTATCATTGTACACATTTTTATACCAGTATCATACTTAGCTACATGTTTTTATGACTGCTTTTGCTACCGTTTGGTATTACTCGCACCATTTTTACAGTTTACGTAGCTACATCGATTTTATCTCCAGTGCAATATTTATTTTGTTTCCTACTTGAAGACTATAAAAGTTTTAATGCTATTCCCATTGAGCGCTGACTTTGTGTGTTTTTGTATCCTGCTATCCATTTTTCCAGTGGTTGGTAGCTGCACTGGGAATCAACCTGCAAGGAGATCAGCTAAAAGTAGTTGGCTCTGCATGTGCGTTATAATTAATCGAAAATTAGTCGATTAATCGATTAAAAAAAAACAAATCGATTAATCCAACACTATTATTTTTAGTTCTACCCTAATGAACTGGCCATTCAGTGACATGAAATGCATTGATAGTGTTTTATTAAAGGGGTTGTAAAGGTTCGTCTTTTATTTTCTAAATAGGTTCCTTTATGCTACTGCATTGTTGGTTTAACTACCTTTGATTTCCCTTCTAAATGGTTTTTTCTTTGTCTAAATTTCTCACTTCCTGTTTCTCCTCAGTAAGCTTTCCACCATCATCCGAGCGGTGGAAAGTCATTTAGAACAGCTTACTGAACAGCTTACTGAGGAGGAACAGGAAGTGAGAAATTCAGACAAAGAAAACAAAGAAAAAAAATATTTAGAAGGAAAATTGAAGGAAAAGGTAAGTGAACCAACAATGCAGTAGCTTAAAGTAACCTATTTAGAAAATAAAAAAACAAACCTTTACAACCCCTTTAAGCTTACCAATAAAAATGTGTAGGTTAAGGTAGAAGACCTCTCTTTAGAACATTTACCCACGTAGGCACCTCTGCATTTACCCAATTTTGGGGCTACATCTTTGGCTTAGAAATATTCTGCTTACTTCCTATTTTGGTGGGCACACAGGAAAGGAGGGCACAACTTCCCAACAGAGACACAGGCAACAATTAAAAACAGAGAGGGGTTTAAAACAATCTTCATTTTCAAAACTTAACTTCACAATATAATTTGACTGAAGTATAAATGTAAATGTAACAAGTCATATTACAGTATCGTATCACAGCCCTCTGCTCACAAGGCTCTGTTGTGATCATGGTGTTTGTTGGCACCATAACAGTAATATTCAAATGAAAAGATTGTTTTGGAAACTCTACACATTTCGAATTGCATCCTGACAGGACTTTTAACATCTGCACGCACCTATTGTACAGTAACACCTGGTGCTTCCTCCAGAGTACATTGAAGCTACTCACACTTTGTCAAATATTAATCTCAAACCTTTGTTGACATTTTTGTTTTGTCTACCCACCACTGCATTATGTCATTGTCAGTTTTGCCTCCAGCTCACTACCATGGTTCATTGAAAAAAAATTGCAGCTAGTGTGATGGTTATTAAGGCCATCACACAACAACAGTTTGGTTTTGTTTTAGCCATAGGTACCATGACATTAACAAGTAGGGACGAGCTTTATGTTCGAGTCAAACATGAGTTCGACTCGAAAATTGGCTGTGCACCCGTTCACAGAACAGCGAACAATTTGGGGTTTTCGCGGCACATTCGAAAAGCCGTGGAACACCCTTTAAGAGTCTATGGGAGATATCTAAAGTGCTAATTTTAAAGGTTAACCACTTCAGCCCCGGACCATTTGGGTGGTCAAAGACCAGGCCACTTTTTCTGATTCGGCACTGCGTCGCTTTAACTGACAATTGCGTGGTTATGCGACGTGGCTCCCAAACAAAAATTGACGTCCTTTTTCCCACAAATAGAGCTTTCTTTTGGTGGTATTTGATCACCTCTGCGTTTTTTTATTTTTTGCGCTATAAACAAAAATAGAACGACAATTTTGAAAAAAATGCAATATTTTTTACTTTTTGCTATAATAAATATCCCCCCAAAAATATACACTTCAGGTCTGGTATGGATTTTAAGAGAAACTCTGCGCCAAAATTAAAAAAAAAATGGCGCTTGGTTCCCCCCCAAAAATCCATACCAGACCCTTATCCAAGCACGCAACCTGGCAGGCCCGCAGAAAAAGAGGGGGACAAGAGAGCGCCCCCCCTCTTGAACCGTACCAGTCCACATGCCCTCAACATGGGGAGGATGTCTGTTGATGGGGACAAGGGCCTCATCCCCACAACCCTTGCCCGGTGGTTGTGGGGGTCTGCGGGCGGGGGGCTTATCGGAATCTGGAAGCCCCCTTTAACAAAGGGGACCCTCAGATACTGCCCCCCCCCTATGTGAATTGGTAATAGGCTTCATTCACAAAAAAAGTGTCAAAATGTAAAAAAAAAAACACACACCAAGTTGGGACAAGTCCTTGAAATAAAATAAAAAAACCTCCAGCGCCGTAATCCTTCTACAATCCCAGACCTGCCGCTACGAACGATACTGCTTCCACCGGAGGCTCCTGGCCAAATAACGCGCAAGCTGTTTAACAGCTCTTTTATAGCCAAGGGCGGGGCCACCCGCGACGTAGACGGGTGACCCCACCCCCTCTGACGCAAATTATTAATAAAAATGCCATAAAACTACTCCCTATTTTGTAGATGCTATAACTTTTGTGCAAACCAATCAATAAACGCTTATTGCGATTTTTTTACCAAAAATATGTAGAAGAATACGTATCGGCCTAAACTGAGGAATTTTTTATATATATATATTTTTGGGGATATTCATTATAGTAAAACATATTGAATTTTATTCAAAATTGTCGCTTTCTTTTTGTTTATAGCGCAAAAAATAAAAACTGCAGAGGTGATCAAATACCACCAAAAAAAATCTCTATTTGCGGGAAAAAAAGGACGTCAATTTTGTTGGGGAGCAACGTTGCAGGACCGCACAATTGTCAGTTTTTTTTTTGTTTTGTTTTAAAGTGTATTTTTGTGCGTGTACTCGAGAGAGGAGCCGGACTGCAGGAGTTGGGAGTAGACAGGCCTCCCCCAGAGGAAATCTGCCACCTTTCTCCATGCCCCGGGTGGCAATGGCGGGTGTGTAAGGGGGTCCTCCCACACAGCCCGCCCTACCTGCTCCGCTTTGAAGCCCAACGGGGCAGAGGGACTCCCTATAAGGGAGTGAGAGGATCTAGCCCGCTAAACCAGCCCCGTTAGTCCTTCGCCTCTCTTTTTAGAGACCGCGTGGCCAAAGTGCATGCATGTTAACCCAATTTCGAGTGCGTGTAAGTGTGGTGGTTTTTGTGGGAGGGGGGTGGGCGTACTAAGCGCAGGCTTACCTCGCATAGCACACCCACCGGGAGCCGGGCTGAGACCACCAAACTCAATTCACATGTAGCCGAGACCGGGATCCGAACCCCTAGCTGCAGAGGTGAATGGCTTATCAGCGCAGTGCCAATCGCGTTGAAACACCACAGCTCCCAATTGTCAGTTAAAGCGACGCAGTGCCGAATCGCAAAAAAGTGGCCTGGTCTTTGACCAGCAAAATGGTCCGGGGCTGAAGTAGTTAATGCAGAGAATGCAGTAGGCAGTGGTTCTCAACCTCAGTACCCTCAACAGGCCATGTTTGCAGGTTTTTCTTTATTTTGCACAGGTGCTTTCAATCAGAGTCAATGGTTTGGTATTTTGGACAGCAATTTTATAAGAGAAATTCCCAAAACATGGCCTGTTGGGGTTACTTGAGGACTGAGGTTGAGAACCACTGAATTAGGTAAAAAAGCTTCAGGATATAGAACCACTTTAACTACACTAAAGGAAAGTAAGGTCTTCAACATGAAAATGCTGTCTGCAAGAAGTGCCTATAATAAATTGTATTTCAGCTCTATATTTAGCATTTCGTCTGGAGTTAAGACTTAATGGAAAACTACAAGACCTGGCCACCCACAAAACAATTATCAAATATCCCTAACTAATGTGTTATTTGCTTTTGAACCATGCAGTTTTTAACCTCTTGCTGCCAATAAATATACGGCGGCAAAGTGTCTCACCTGGGCAGGATCATGTACTTGTACGTGATCCTGCACTTCAGGGTCTCGAGCACGCACATGCGCCGCTGGCAACCCACTCCCACTGTGATTGGACACAGCGGGAGGCAATCAGCAGGTCTGGTGGATGCGATGTCCGCCGGGACCCACTGATCGTTCGGGAGACAGGCAGAACGGCATCCTGTGAGATGGGAAGGTTATATAAAAATGGGTATTATATTTGTTCACATCTTAAAATATTTACTTATGTTTGTACACCGTTACTAAATTCACTTCTTGAAGGCCACAAGAATATCCTGACATTGATTACCTGCTACGTAGTCTCCAAATCCAATAGTAGTAAGTGTGATGACTACAAAATATATGGACTCCAACAGGGTCCAATGCTCAATTTCCTGGAAGATTAAAGTTGGTATAAGAACAAAGAGGACACAACCAATGAGGAGGAAGAGCACTGCTGAGATGACCCGCACAATGGTAGGAGAGACACGCCATTTCTGTGGAAAGACAGAAAGATGGAAGCTAAACACATTTAAAAGTATCAGGCAATGCTATAAGCATTATTTATTTGATACATTTAATAAGTACTCACTTAATTTTATTTATCATTAAAAAATAGTCCTTGAACTCCAGTCAAGTGACTTTGCCTAGGCCGAAATTATGCTTAAAGTGAAAAGGAAGTAAGCACCCCAAAGTTTCAAGGTGTGAAACATTGTGACGCTCTCTACTTTTTTAAGGACTTAGGGCCAGATTCTCGTACCTGCCGTGCAGCGTAACGTAACCCGTTTACGTTACACCGCCGCAAGTTTTCAGTCTAAGTGCCCGATCCACAAAGCACTTACCTGTAAACTTGCGGCGGTGTATCATAAACACGTCCGGCGCAAGGCGGCCCAATTCAGATGGGGCGGGTACCATTTAAATTAGGCGCGCTCCCGCGCCGGACGTACTGCGCATGCTCTGTTCGCAAATTTCCTGACGTGATTTGCGCAAAATTACGACGCGCCGACGTGTTGAGAATCACGACGTGCGTAACGTACTTACGCGGGGAAAACAAAAAAATTCAAAAGCGACGCGGGAAAGACGGGCATACTTTAACATGGTGGAGTAATTTTACACCATGTTAAAGTACCCCTAACTTTGCGACGGGAAACTAAGACTTGCGCCGACGTAACGACGGGAAAAAACTTTGTGGATCGCCGTAACTGCTAATTTGCATACCCGACGCTGGTTTATGACGCAAACTCCCCCCAGCGGCGGCCGAAGTATTGCATCCTAGGATGTGACGGTTTAATTCAATTACACCTGTCGGATCTTAGGGCTAGCTATGCGTAACTGATTCTATGAACGGCCCTAAAACAGAGATACGACGGCGTATCAGGAGATACGCCGTCGTATCTCTTTTGTGAATCTGGCCCTTAGCGCATAAGCACAGATCACCAGATAGCTTCCTACACATTTATAAGAGAACTATGGTCAAAGCTATTTTGGCCTTACTTTTTCTATGCACATTGTTCTGCACTTCTGTGATCCGTTTTAAGGTGGCAGTGGGCTAAGTCTGGTGTTGGCTGATGTCACTTAGCTGGTCCAGGCTCTGCAAAGATTCTGACTTTACAGCTGGGATCCACCCAGATGCATGGACTAGCAGGTGGCTCAGCCTCTCAGCGAGGTTACTGGAAGACTGAGCCAGCCACTCCCACCCTCTTCACAGCCTGGTGCTCCAGTGAACATTGGAGAGGCAGAGCAGAGAGCCAGTGACAGACAGTGACCAGCCTTCTGCTCACTGAAGAATGAGAACTGAGGGCCAGATTCGCATAGAATTGCGGCCATGTAACGTAACCCGTTTACGTTGTCTGCAAAAGTTTGGGCACCCTGCAGAATTTATAGCATGCACTGTCCCCTTTACAAAGCTGAAACCTGCCAGTGTCATGGATTGTTCTCAATCATCATCTGGGAAGACCAGGTGATGTCAATCTCAAAGGTTTTAAATGGCCAGACTCATCTGACCTTGCCCCAACAATCAGCACCATCGGTTCTTCTAAACAGTTGTCTAGAGCAGTGGTCATCAACCCTGTCCTGCAGGGCCCACTAACAGGCCAGGTTTGCAAGATAACTGAAATACATCACAGCTGATATCATTTGCTCCTCAGTGATTGCAGTATTCTAAACTGCATCTCCCCAAGGTAATACATCAAATCTGGCCTGTTAGTGGGCCCTACAGGACAGGGTTGATGACCACTGGCCTAGAAAACTGAAACTGAAAATAGTTGACGCTCACAAAGCTGGAGAAGGCTATAAGAAGATAGCAAAGCGTTTTCAGATGTCAATATCCTCTGTTCGGAATGTAATTAGGAAATGGCAGTCATCAGGAACAGTGGAAGTTAAAGCAAGATCTGGAAGACCAAGAAAAATATCAGACAGAACAGCTCGCAGGATTGTGAGAAAGGCAATTCAAAACCCACGTTTGACTGCACGATCCCTCCAGAAAGATCTGGCAGACACTGGAGTTGTGGTACACTATTCCACTATAAAGAGATACTTGTACAAATATGGTCTTCATGGAAGAGTCATCAGAAGAAAACCTCTTCTATGTCCTCACCACAAAAATCAGCGTTTGAACTTTGCAAATGAACATATAGACAAGCCTGATGCATTTTGGAAACAAGTTCTGTGGACCGATGAGGTTAAAATAGAACTTTTTGGCCGGAATGAGCAAAGGTACGTTTGGAGAAGAAAGGGCACAGAATTTAATGAAAAGAACCTCTGTCCAACTGTTAAGCATGGGGGTGGATCAATCATGCTTTGGGGTTGTATTGCAGCCAGTGGCACAGGGAACATTTCACGAGTAGAAGGAAAAATGGATTCAATAAAATTTCAGCAAATTTTGGATGGTAACTTGATGCCATCTGTGAAAAAGCTGAAGTTAAAGAGAGGATGGCTTCTACAAATGGATAATGATCCTAAACACACCTCAAAATCCACGGGGGATTACATCATGAGGCGTAAACTGAAGGTTTTGCCATGGCCTTCACACTCTCCTGACCTCAACATAATTGAAAATCTATGGATAGACCTTAAAAGAGCAGTGCGTGACAGACAGCCCAGAAATCTCAAAGAACTGGAAGACTTTTGTAAGGAAGAATGGGCAAAGATACCTCAAACAAGAATTGAAAGACTCTTGGCTGGCTACAAAAAGCGTTTACAAGCTGTGATACTTGCCAAAGGGGGCAGTACAAGATATTAACTCTGCAGGGTGCCCAAACTTTTGCAGACGCAATTTTTTTGTTTTCTGTAATTTTGAAAGTGTAAATGATGGAAATAAAATCTAACTTTTTTTGACATATTATAAGAATGTCTAATCTGTAATTTGATGCCTTTTGGAGATTTTTCCATCTTTCCTTGACTTCGTTATGCACATTAATACAAATTTTTACCTGGGGTGCCCAAACTTTCGATCCCCACTGTAGATGTGCCTCTTTTAATCATCAACCATGTGAAGTTTCTAAGTGTTGTACCTTTATTAAATGTAACCACATTACAACACTAAGGCCGAGTACTCACGACCAAACATGTTCGCTCGAAATGTCCGACGGGCTGTTTCCGGCGTACAAGGCTGTTTTTTCATTTGGCCCGCTGGCTTGTACACACCAGCGGACGATATTTCCCTGCGGACCTGAACGCGTGCACGTAATCCACGTTTGACGTCACTATAAAGGGAAAGGCCAAAGTCAATGGCGACGCCCTCTGTTCCGCTTTTGCTAGTTACGGCTTTGCTCGTGTTAGTGAAGGTTTGGTTAGAGCTGATTCGCGCTTCTCGGTCTCCAGGCTTTAGCAGGTAGTATTTTCTCGTTCAGTGCGTGTGCTTGTGGGTACGTAGTTGGCATTCGGGTACAGGCGTGCAGTTCGTTCTGCTTAGCAGATTCGTACTGTGCGTTCGTATCTGTGTGTCGTGCGTTCTTTGCAGGTACCGCTGGATTTGATTGTGCTTTCTGTTGGAGTGTGTTCTTGACTGACCAGCCGGCCGGTTTGAAGCCATGATGGAGCAGCAGCGTCAATTTTCGCGAGTTGGTGCTGTTTATGGGATGGCTGCTGGATATGTTCATTATTCCAGTACTTTGGCCAGAAACAGGGGGCGGAGGCGTTTCTGGACCAAGAATTGGTTGCGCCAGCGTGACCAGTTCTCACATATGCCTCTGCTTAGGGAACTCCAGGAGAATAATCCTAATGACTATAGGAATTTTCTCCGCATGACGGACCCCGTATTCAACAGTCTGCTGGAACTTCTGTCCCCCTATATCACGAGGCAGGACACTGTGATGCGCCAAGCCATCACGGCCGAGCAGAGGCTTATTGCCACATTGCGGTACCTGGCGACTGGGAGGAGCCTGCAGGACCTCAAGTTCTCGACAGGCATCTCTCCGCAGGCGCTTGGGGTCATCATACCGGACACGTGTGCTGCCATCATTAAAGTTATGCACGAGGAGTATATGAAGGTAAGTTTCCTCATTTTAACCTCACAATGTGTCTTTAATAATGTGGCAAACTAACTTTTTATTTTATTTCCCAGATATGCTGTGTGTTTAACTAACGTTCCCTTTTCTCACTATGCATGTTGATATCAGCTTTTACATGTTCTTTTTATTTTGGCCTACCTGCATATTTTGATCTTACCCAATATTAACCTGTCCAGCATGCTATCTTCGGGCCAACCCCCACCATGCCACTTTTTTTTTTTTTTTTTTGTTTTCTAAAAACAGTTTAAACACCCCCCACCCCCCCTTCAAAGTGTTTTTGTCCCCATCAGAGGGCTGTGGAGTCTCTTATTAATTAAGTGGGCCTATCTATTTGTGCCCCGAAATTCTCCCTTCATAATTTGCAAATGCTATTTTAAAAATGTAAAGTTGCACAAGGATGCTTGTAGGATTATGTTTGCAATGTTTATGTGCCAAAGTACTAAATCTCTTTTTTTGTTTGTCCCCACAGCTACCCTCCACACCACAGGAATGGCAGTCTGTGGCTTCCCAATTTGCCGAGCGGTGGGATTTTCCTAACTGCGGTGGAGCAATAGATGGGAAACACGTCCGCATTGTGCCCCCACCCCACTCGGGGTCCTACTATTATAATTACAAGGGTTATCATAGTATCGTGTTGATGGCGGTGGTGTCGGCACAGTATGAGTTTCTATATGTGGACGTGGGGAAGAACGGCCGGATGTCAGATGGGGGAGTGTTCGCACGGACTGATTTCTATGATCGTCTCCAAACTGGTGGTCTGGCATTGCCACCAGATGAAGATAATGTGGAAGGACTTCCGTTTGTGTTCCTAGCGGACGAGGCTTTCGGCCTTGGACCTCACCTAATGCGGCCTTTTCCCCAGAGGACCCTCACCTCAGAGAGGAGTGTGTTCAATTTTCGGTTGTCCAGGGCTCGGAGGGTAGTCGAGAATGCCTTTGGGATCCTCAGCAACCGGTTCCGCCTGTTCCTGACATCGATACATTTGGCGGAATATAAATTGAACACCGTTATATTTGCCTGCTGCATTTTGCACAATTTTCTACGCAGGCACTCCCAGACGTACCTAGCCTCCATGGGCTCTGAGGCAGGACTACCCTCAGAGAACATTCCTGGCCTGGACACTGGTCGCGCTGGCTTGGCCCCCCAATCTGCTCGTGAGGTACGCGACAAATATGTTGAGTACTTCATGGGTCGGGGGGCCATTGCTATGCCAGATCATATTTCTTTCTAATTCGGCCCCCAAAGAAAGGAATATTCTCACAACTAATAAATAATTAGACCATTGGACTTTATACAGTTGTTTGTCATTACTGCTTTTTCTCTATTTTTCTGTCTTCCAGGTTATCTCCAAAAATAGTGCACTTCTAGTGCCAGATTTACTTACTCAGATGTATTAACTAACCACATTTGCACATTATTCACTCATCTACTAACTGGGTATTCAGTCTAGAAATAAGAAGCCACTCATTTTTCTGCTTTTGATGTCTCATTTTTTTTTTTTTATTTTAGTAATTTTTTAACAAGAAATGTGTATTTTTAGGCAGAAAACATTTCCTGCAAATTTTTGAGACAAAATATTGGCTTTTAATTATTTATTTTTTTGTCTTTATTGACAGTGATTAGCAATAATAATGATCGAAACACAATGTAAGAATAATTTCACTGAAACTATACGCAAGAATTTTTGGGCTTGTCTCCTATATATCTATCTCTAGATATATATATATATATATATATATATATATATATATATACACACTTCTAAACAGAATTTTTTTAGACTTTGGTTAAAAATTTAAGTTCTAATTTAGTTTGGTTTCCAATAACCCAGACTAATTTATGTAGACATTTTTTGGCTTATTTTTTATTTTCTAATTTTTTTTTGGGTATTTGTTTCGAAGACATTTATTTACATTTATAAATTGTTGTGTATTTTTTTTAGACAAAAAATTTTTTGGCTTTGTATTTGTTTGTGTCTAATTTTTTCAACAAGATTTTAACACAACACAAAAATTTTTTGTTTTTTTACAAAAATTAGTTAACTTCTTTCTTTAGGTGAGATTTCTTGTTCGTTTTGTGATCTGAAACTGGAAACATTTACAAACCAAAAAAGATCAACACCAAACAAAAATTTAAAAAAAGAACAGCAGTCAGTCATATGGATGGTGTGCTTTCACACTGGAACACGCCAAAATTTCTAAATGCACACATTCAGTGAAAACTCGCCAAATGTCATTGGTTAAACAGACAAATGGCCACATGTGCTATCTGACATCATGGGTGATCAATGTCTGTGTTTTGTGGGAGCAAACCCTTCTTCCTCTCAACTACTTGAGGATCGAGGAGGGGTTTGTACCCACAAAGCACAGACAATAGATAGTCTGTGATGGCAGATAGCACATATTGGCACACTGTGTGTGCATTTAGAAATTTTGGCGTATTATAAAGTACAAAAATTAAAAAGGGTTTTGTGGGCGGGGGATGGGCGGGGGATGGGCTTCTGTGGTTCAGTCTTTGACACGGCCCATCATGTCAATGATATTTTTGTAATTTTGTTCGATGACTAGCATCCTTTGTCGCATGTTCTCCATTTCCGTGCTACACTCTGAAATGACATTTCGCACATTCTGCTCCATGACTAGCATCCTTTCCCGCATAATGTCCATTTCCGTGCTGCACTCCATTAGTTGCTGTACAATTATAGAAGCACTTGCACGTGAAAAATGTGCTACTCCATCTTCATCCCCTAAAAAGAAACAAATTGGCATTCAAAATATGTAAATAATTTCCAGCCTATCTGCATATGTTTGGCCCTATTAATATAGGGGTGACACTGACCTGATGGCCTGATAATTTCCACATCCCCAATTTCTTCATCTTCTATCACTCCTCCTTCTTCCACCACCTCCCCATCATCTTCTATCACTCCTCCTTCTTCCACCACCTCCCCATCATCTTCGACTCCTCCTTCATCCATCAATCCACCTTCTTGCAATTCGCCAAATTGTTCTTCCGCCACTTGCCCTTCATCTGATATAAATTCTAAGTCCAAAATAACTTCTTCCTCCTCTCTTCCTTCCTCCTTTCTTCCTTCCTCTTCTCCTTCCACATCCTCTTCTCCTTCCACATCCTCTTCTCCTTCCACATCCTCTTCTCCTTCCACATCCTCTTCTCCTTCCACATCCTCCTCTCTTCCTTCCCCAGCCTCCTCCTGCTCAACATGTGGAGGTGTTTGATTTTCCGGGTGTCTGGCCCTCTCTGCCTCCTCCAATTGCTGGCGTCTTCTTTCCCCTATAAGAAATAATAAAAAACAAAAGGGATACTCATCAGCACACAGATATTGGATATCATAAATCGCACACATTGCATAGACGATACATTTATGATGATTTTTGGTTGTTTATTCTTTCAGCAATCCTCCATTTTTGGCGTAGTTCTAGGCCAAGCTCTGATCCTGCCCCTTTTTTGCTAAGAAGTGACACAAATGGATGTCCCCCCAAAACATTAATTCTCGTCGACCCTCCAAATAAATATACTTTGATTTTTGAGACACAGGTGCTTTGCATTTCCAGATGTTAAAACATCAGCTTTATTTGCATTTTGGAGAATGAATCTTGTTTGCCTGTCACATTCACTCAATTTAATTTCTGTGATTTTGCTATTCAACAATGTTGGAAAACCAAGTTTGGGGCCAGTCAGCCATGTCCAGGTGTGTTGTTCCTGGAGTAACGTCACATTTTTGCAAAACAATGTCAGATTACGCGTGTTTACTATTTCACAAAATTTGTTTAAGGTTGTTATTTGACATAAACACAATACAGTATCTACACGTGTTCAAAAGTACAAGCAGGCCAAGGAGGCAGATGTGAAAAAATACATGTCAACACATTATTGCAGACATTCCCCCCCCCCCCTTAAATAATATGGACTTACTTTTACGCAGAATTTTGAGTATCTTCTTCATGTGATGTGGCTCCCTCAATTTTAAATCGGACCAACGCTTCCGTAGTTGCTCCTTTGACCTGGTGACACCAAACATTCTCCTCATTCTCCTTGCCACCTTGTCCATTATGTGTGACTTTCTACGGTTCGGTGTTTTGTAGGGCCCACATTCACCATCATAATCCTTCCTCCTCATGATGTAAACCAACTCCACCATTTCTTCGAACGCCATATTAGTGGCTTTATATCTTTTAGGCCTGGATCGGGACGGTCCTGCCTCTGTCCCTTCACTTGCGCCATGAGAGCTCCGTGCCCGCTCGTGTGACATCGCCATCTTTCCTTCCCACAGAGATTAGGGGCGTGGAAACGAGGAAATGTCCCATCAGGGGCGGAGATGAGGGCGGGGATTCTTGCATATGCGGAGTGTCGCGAATGCCAACAACGTATTGACGTAGGTTACGCGGAGAATATTCGCGCGATTCCAGAACCTACACAGTTAACGCCATATTTACTTTTTCAATTGATTAGGGGCATGGCAAAGGTGACGAGGGCGGCGTTTCATACATACGCGGAGTGGATAAAAGGCGCTTGACGTGATTACGTAGGTTACGTGTTAATTCAGCGAGCGGAAGAAACGAGGATTGTGAGAGAGGCAGGTAAGAAATTTAAACATGGGATCAGCAGCGGGCTCTAAAATGTAGAGCAATGGGATGGGGGTTTGGTCTGTTGGTTGCACAGTTTTATTAAGCTATTATGTCTCTTGGATACCAGAATGTGATTTTCGTACCCAAATGCTTTTGTAGACATCACAAAATAGAGAGGTCAAAAATGCTGTGACTCATTATCAATTATGTAGGGTGTATTCAGATCAGGCCAAGTATTGTTCTGTGTTGGTTGGACAGAGGTCATTAGGAAGTTACTTTCATGTAATCAATGCTGAGGGGCAGGATATCTACACATGCAATAGTGCCTTGATGAATGCTGTCATTTGTAATAATTGTGTATGGTTGTACATTTCTATTATTTCCTGCAATGTAACCAAAGGGGCGGCATGTATAAAAAAAATGTTTGCTAAAACCAACCAATGGGGCAGAGCTGGCCAGCATTTTCTAAACAAGAGACACTGTGTTTGTATTTCTATATAGGTACTACTTTTTAAACAACATATTCTATCAATGTAAATGCTGAGGCTTTTTTTAATTGTGTTTTTGGTTTCTTTTTATTTTTTCAATCTAGAATAAAAAAAAGTAAATCATAACTTCACAATGGATCTCCTGCAGACCCAAGACATTATCCAGCATTTGCTGGATAAATTTAGGGAAATGCCCATCCTGTGGGATTCAAAGCAGGACCATTATCATAACAAGGACATACGAGCGGCAGCACTTGAACAGCTAGCAGCATACATGAGGACATGGGTGCCAGAATGCAGTGCCAACATGGTGAAGGATAAACTTGCCAACCTCAGGGGCACATATAGGAGAGCGTACAAAGCTCACCAAAAGCAGCTAAGATCTGGAGCAGCAGCAAGACCACCAAAGGAACCCAAGCTGTGGTATTACAGCCAGATGTCATTTTTGCGGGATCAACTGGAAGGCAGGGCATCAATGTCAAGTCTGAATCCCAACCTTTCCTCCACGCTACCTCCCAGCGGGACTTCCCCAGATCACCACAGCCCTGCAGAGTCGGATGAAGAGGGCCTGGCTGACAGAGAGGCAGATCTGCGCCTCTACGATGATGAGGTATAGTAGTTTCATAACTAGTTATGTAATAATATTAATTATTGTTTGATTCTTGACTTGATATTGGTTAATAAAATACAAGCTGGGAAGGAAAAATCTAAAATCGTGGGCAAACAAATAGGTGTCAGGGATGACAACTGCAGGGGTCAGAGGGTGAGTCTGTTTTCAAGTTTAAATTCAAGGCAAAAAATAAGATTCAAGCATGAAAATGTGAGTGAGTATATTCCTAAATATATTACAACATGTCCCTTTTTTTTACACAGGAAGAAGAGACCAGCCAGGAGGTGGCAGATCCTCTCCTCACTGTCAGCCAGGACGAAGGGGTCAGTGGCAGCCAGGAGGAGGCCGGGCCCAGTGGCGTTCAGCAGCTCCCCAGGACAAGCACCACCAGCCAGGCTCCTCCCCTTTATATTAGGCCACCAGGCCGTAAGAAGAAATTGGGGGCAGTGGAGGAAGCCAGCCTCAAAATGATTCAGGAGGCGAGTGCCATCATGAGGGCCCCCCTCAACCCCACTGAGGCCTACAGTGCCTCCGTGGCACATGACCTCAATAAAGGCACGGAGGAGCAGAGGCAATTGGCCAAGGGCATCATCAACCAGGCCCTTTGGTGGATGCAGAGGGAGCTGCTGACCCCAGACACTGGGCTATGTGACCCGGCCCGGCTTGCTGAACACCATTCTCCTGCTGCCACATCATCCCCACCTGCAAGGGCCCAGGGAAGACCCGCTGGAAGGCAGCCTGGAAGGAAGGTTGCAAGGAAGAGGAGACGTTGATGCCCTGCCTTCCATTTGATCCCCCACAAATGGCATCTTGTTTGGACTACCACAGCTTGGGTTCCTTTGGTTATGTGCTGCTGCTTCAGATTTTATTTTGTGTGCTTCCTGAGGTTGGCTAGTTTATCCTTCACCATGTTTCAAATGCAAGTTTGCATGTATTTTGCTAGCTGTTCAAGTGCTGCCATTCTGTTTTTGATCCTTTTTATAATTTGCTCAAATAAAAGCCTTTTTGTTGATTTGAAAAACGTGCCTATTGTTTGTAATACTGTGGGTATTATTTTAGGCATCAAACATTACAAACAAATAAAATGTTTAATCTAAAATATTCACTAACTCATGTGGGGGGGGGGGGGGCATTTGGTGTGCCAACATGGTAGACAATTTAAACAACCTTCAAAATAATCCTGTTAAATATACAAACAAAAGCTAAATCAAAACTATTTCCTATTAAAATATTCTAAATGGTGACATAACTATAAACACCTAAAGAAAGTGGGAAAGATAACCATTAAACATTAAAAGCAAAAAATTTGAAATGTGGAGGACCACTAAAAATATGATACGTCGGGCCAATAAAAGTTTGCAAAAATCTTACTACATCACAGCTAACAAATGTCACTTTTCAGTATGGAACAACTCAGTTGAAATAACATGAGCTAAATAACTGATTAGTTATAGCAAGAGAAGAATGAATAAAACGACGGCATCAAGCGTTGGTTATTGTGTGTTTTGCTTCAGTGTTCTATTGCTAGAATTAATCTTTCTATTGACGAATGTGCCATATCCCAAACAAACGTGAGTTTTACCTGAACGAGCGCTCCCGTGGCCTCATTTAGTCTGAGCATGCGCGGGGTTTTTGTACGTTGGTTTTGTGTACTCACCACCAAACATGTCCGTTCGGACAGGATTTGAGCGGACGGTTTTAAAACACGTTTGGAAATAAATGTCTGCTGAAAAACGGCCCGGCGGGCAAATGTACGGTGAAATTCTGTACGCTCGTAACTACACACGACCAAACATGTATGCTGAAACTGGTCCGCGGGCCAGTTTCAGCAAACATGTTTGGTCGTGAGTATGGGGCCTTAGAGACGCCTCTCTTCTCTTTTATACTCTGTGGCTCCTGCTGGATTTTGCTTCTAATCCCCTTGTAGAAGCTTCCATTTGTGGATATACATTTTATGGTTACACAACTTATCACATTACTATAATCTTTTTATATAAACTATAGACTGAAGGATTTATGAATACATTGTTGTGGAACGAATCATCTGAGATTCCATTATTTATTCTGGGGAAATTTGCTTTGATGTAAGAGTGCTTTGGATTACAAGCATGCTTCTGGAACAAATTATGCACGCAATCCAAGGTTTTACTGTATATCACTTGTTTTTTTTTTTATCAATAAAATTGTTTAGTGGTAATGCATTAGGACAGCCTGTCCCTCTCTTTGTTGTTTTATAGTGTCCTAGAAAGCCCCTAGTTTTTTTGTCTGCTGTAATCATTACCTTTTTTAGTGTTACATGTACAAACTTGAAAAAAAAAATCTTGAATTGTTTGTTTTTTAATGCAGCTTTGCACAAGAAAACTAATTTTATTGTCATTATAAATGGGACAAATTATAGAATAAAATGTATACTTTTTTTTCTGCAATAACAAAAAACAAGAACTTGACATTTGCTTTTTGGTGTATAGTTTGATTGAAAATAAGATTATTATTACCAAAAGAGAGCTTTGGATCACTGCATTATCTTACAAATGGCAAAAATATCAGTAAATCAATAGGTCCAATGGGTAGAAAAAAAATTGCTCTTGTCCATAGGAGGTATACAGCTGCAAGGGCAGACATGGTTAAATAACACATCTTAAGCCCTGTACACACGATCGGATATCTGATGGAATCTAATTCGATGGATTTTTTTCGTCGGATATCCGATGAAGCTGACTTTCATCAGTCTTGCCTACACACGATCAGTCAAAAATCTGATCGTGCCAAAACGCGGTGATGTACAACACTACGACAAGCTGAAAACAATTAAGTTCAATGTTTCCAAACATGCGTCGACTTGATTCTGAGCATGTGTGGATTTTTGACCGATGGAGTTCCATACAGTCGATCAGATTTTTCTATCGTTTTTTTATCCATTGGAAAAATTTAAAATTTATTTTTTTACACCGATGTTAATAAAACCGGGTCCCACACACGATCGGTTTGTCCGATGAAAACAGTCCATCGGTCTGTTTTCAGCTGACAAACCGATCGTGTGTATGGGGCTTTACAGTTTTTGGGTAACCTAATGGGAAGGTATCCCATTATAAAAGTGAATTATAATTTGTACAGTACAGTATATTTTCCTTTAAAATAAGAAACATGTAGTTTTAGTTAGACATGTGCACACTAAAATATTTTGTTTCGGAATTTCGTTTTCGTCTGAAAAATAAATGTATTTAGTTACTCCCGAAATTCGTTTTTATTTATTTAGTTTTTCGTTAGAAATTGCATTTGTCCGAAAATCCGAATGAATTAAGATTAAATCTGCCATTGAATACTTATGGTGTCTGTCGAATGTTCAAAGAAGTTTCGACGGAGCAGCGAAACTGTATGTCGAATCGTACATTTCCGGTCGAATGCCTACAAGCTATAGAAGAATTCTAATGTTGTATGACTAGTGATAATTACATTTATTAATTATTATTACTAGTCAACCAACATTAGAATTTTTCTATAGCCTATGGGCCGAGCATTTGACCAGAAATGTACGATTGCGGCGTCATACAGTTTATCTGCTCCGTCGAATCTTCTTTGAACATTCGACAGACACCTTAAGCCTTCAATGACAGATTCAACGTTTGCATGTTTGTATGTTTTTCAATATTTAGTCGATTCTTCGTCGTTCATGTTGAATTGTCAAGTTAGTTATATCTATTTTACTGCTCCTCCTCTTTGGTTACAATCAGCCAATAACATTCATCATCATCATTATTTTTATTTTACTTCCCCCATTCAATTCCAGCAGCGATCTTTTCTCTCTATAATGTCGAATCTTTTCTCTCTATAATGTCGAATCTTTTCTCTCTATGTCAAATCTTTTCTCTATATGTAGAATAATCTTGGACTAATCGAGTTAAGGTTAGGCACATTTGACCTACGAAAACAAAAATAAAGCATTTGTTTATGTCGGATGTTTCGGTTTTCATATTCTGCACTTTCGTTTTCGTTTGTTAAAACAATAACGAAAATAGATGAAATTCGGACGAAAATGTGTTCGGACGAAAATAAATGCACATGTCTAGTTTTAGTTTTATTCTGCATTCAGAGCCACCAGCACAGAGTGAGATCATTAGAAAATCAGCTTCCTGTGTAATCTAAAAATGAAAATTCACCAAAAATATTTTTTTTGGTTTCTTTTTGGTTTTTGATTGAGTGTGAATGAGTTAAAGGGGTTGTAAAGACAAAAATATGTTCCTCTTAAATTAAAGTCTGACAGTAGCTGATAAAGTAAAAAGTAATGTTTTGCATTATAACTAGTTTGATACCTGTTGAAATCGAGCTGTTTTATTCACCTCCGTCACTCCTGAATCATTATTCTCACTGACTTCCTGGTTTGCGGTACGCATTCATTCTTGCTACATCACGGCCTAATGGCAACTTTAGTTTCCATTAGGCTTAGCCTCCATACCTGTGAGGGATAAGAAAGCATCTTCATGCAGGGCTGTAGTCATAGGGAGGGGGTGAGCAAATTCTGCTTTCCACCATGCAAAACGGCTCAGATGCTGGTGGAAAGCAAGAAGAGGAGAGACAGGAAATGGCATTTTCAAACCTGGATTACTGTATTTTGGAGGTCAAAAGGAAAAACGAGGTAAGTGATATTTAAATGCTCTAGCTTACAGCAATCAATTGATCTAATAAAAAACGAACCTTTAGTGTTCCTTTAAATCATCTTCTAGGTTTTATTGCGGTTTGTGTAGTCTCTGGCATGTCTTGTCCCACTGTGGCCACAGATAGTCATGAAAAAATATCCCATGGGGACACTGGCAGTAATAAAACCCAGGTACAACTATGACCTCCCTTCTACAAAAAAAATTGCTTTTACTGCTGTTTGTGCCTCTGTTGGAGAGATTCCACTTGCTTCCTGACACAGTACAATGTGAGGGAAAAACATACAAAATTAAAATACTTGACATACACTATATTACCAAATGTATTGGGATGTCTGCCTGCCTTTACATGCACATGATCCTTAATGGCATCCCAGTCTTAGTCCGTAGGATTCAATATTGAGTTGGCCCACCCTTTGCAGTTATTACAGCTTCAACTCTTCTGAGAAGGCTGTCCACAAGGTTTAGGAGTGTGTCTATAGGAATGTTTGACCATTCTTCCAAAAGCGCATTTGTGAGGTCAGGCACTTATGTTGGACGAGAAGGCCTGGTTCACAGTCTCCGCTCTAATTTATACCAAAGGTATTCTATTGAGTTGTGGTCAGGACTCGTCATGTTCCTCCACCCCGAACGTACTCATCCGTGTCTTTATGGACCTTGCTTTGTGTACTGGTCCAAATCATTTGGTGGAGGGGGGGTTATGGTGTGTTATTGTTTTTCAGGGGTTGGGGCTTGGCCCCTTAGTTTCGGTTAAGATGTCAGCATACCAAGATATTTAGGACAATTTCATGCTCCCAACTTTGTGAGAACAGTTTGGGGATGGCTCCTTCCTGTTCCAACATGACTGCACACCAGTGCACAAGTCCTGACCTCATCCCGATAGAACACCTTTGGGATGGATTAGAACGGAGACTGCGAGCCAGGTCTTCTCGTCCAAAATCAGTGCCTGACCTCACAAATGCGCTTCTGGAAGAATGGTCAAACATTACCATAGACACACTCCTAAACCTTCCCAGAAGAGTTAAAGCTGTTATAGCTGCAAAGGGTGGGCCAACTCAATATTGAACCCTACAGACTAAGACTGGGATGCCATTAAAATTCATGTGCATGTAGAGGCAGGTGTCCCAATACTTGTGGTAATATAGTGTAGGTTCTAATGCTTCCCCATTGTACCCAAAACTAAACACAGTTTTGACTGCAATTCTACTTTAGGACTGCTTAGATGTTCTTTATCTTGCAAAGTTCTTGCATGTGTATCAGTGCTAGCAGCAAGTGCATCAGCATAGGCATCAACAATAAGCCTGTATAATTACCAGCAATCAGCCTGGTGTAAAAGTGTGCTATAATTTTATATATATATATATATATATATATATATATATATATATATATATATATATATATATATATATATATATATATATATTCAAAATATAGATAATGACATTTTAATACACAAAAGGTTAAATAATTTTCTTTAAAAAAAAAAAAATTTTTTATTAGTTATTCCTTTTAACGGGAACCTGTCAGCATGGGATTATGTAGGTGTTGACTTATTTTTGAAGGTGTAAGTTCCAGGGCAGTCATTCTTATCCTTACTTTACCACCTACTAAGTCATTGGCCTGAAAAACATACAGGGCTGGATTCAGATACAATGGTGTATCTATCCGCCCGGCGTAACGTATCTCAGATACGTTACGCCGCCGTAATTTAGGGCACAAGTACTATATTAAGAAACAACTTGCGCCCTTAGTTACGGCGGCGTAACGTACCTGTGTCGGCATAAGCCCGCCTAATTCAAATATGGATGATGTGGGCGTGTTTTATGCATATTAACTGTGACCCTGCGTATTTGACGAATGCGCCGTTCGTGAAATAATCCCAGTGCGCATGCTCGAAATTCCGCCGCAAATCGTCATTGCTTTCGACATGAACGTAAATTTCGTCCAGCCCTATTCGCGAACGTCTTACGCAAACGACGTAAAATTTTCAAAACTCGTCGCGGGAACGACGGCCATACTTAACATAGGATATGCCTCATATAGCAGGGGTAACTATACGCCGAAAAAAGCCTAACGTCAGCCAGACATACGTTTCTGAATCGGCGTATATACCTAATTAGCATATTACTTGCGTAAATATACGGAAGCGCCACCTAGCGGCCAGCGTAAATATGCAGCCTAAGATACGACGGTGTAAGACACTTACGCCGGTCGGATCTTAGGGAAATCTATGCGTAACTGATTCTATGAATCAGGCGCATAGGTACGACCCTGCAACTCAGAGATACGATGGCGTATCCGGAAAAACGCCGTCGTATCTCCTTACTGAATCTGGCCCACAGTATGTAACCTGTAAAGTGTCAGGACACCTGACATGATATACCAGTGAAAGCTGATAAGTAACCTAAGAAGCTCTAAAGTGAAGTTAAACTATAGGTCATTGGGCTCTGTCTTTAGACTGAGTTATGTTTGTCCTGTTACGTAGTGCTCTATATACTAAATAGCTCTGCCCTCCTAGAAATTAATATACTAACAGACTGTCTCATGTGATTTTCTGTCTGCACATAGTCCCAAGCACAACTCAAAATCTAATTTCAAAAGCACAAAAAATTCAATTTCAGTGCGGCAAATCAATGATCGAGCTCTTTCTGAGACAAGGTTCAGTTAATGTATCTCTATGCAAATACCTCCAGGGACGGTGTAAGGAGAGAAAAGTGAACAAAACTAAACAACAGTACAAACCTACACAGTTGCTTAAAGAATAACTCCACTTTTGTTGGGAAAAAAATCCTATTGCAAGGATTTTAACAAACTTTGTTGCAGATTCCTACCCTTTGTTACTCTGAAGAAATCCCTGTGTGTTTCTCTGTGTCCATGTGGGAAAGTGAGTCTAATGGGAGTGGCTTCATAATTATCAAGCAGCTGTAGGTCTCTAATGAAGAAAGCTTCAGGGTCTGCATCCCTTTAGACATGTACCTATTGGAAGTATCTCACCAATAATGACATTTTTGTTGCAGGGGATGCCTGCAATCTAACTTATCTTAGTGCAGACTTCTGTCAAAATCAGTGAGCCAATCACACAAGCAGGAAATTATGTTTCGGGGGGCGTTCTGTACACATTCTGTATACAAAACACCTCCAGGCAGCCATATAGCATTGCATTTTCTGAAAATTACAGTGGCTGCAAATGGAAAAAGAATGGTAATTTTTAATAAGATTCAATTACAATATGACTTATGTCGCAAGTGTTTATGCTATATTATTTTTTCTTTATTTACAATTTTTTCCCCCACAAAAGTGGAGTTACTCTTTAACTACTTCCCAACCAGCCGCCACAGTTGTACTGCGGCAGGTTGGCTCTCCTTCGCGAATCACCGTCATTGTACGTTGGGCGCGTACACGGCGATCTGTGGGCCAATTCACTAGCGGAGGAGCCAATCAGCGGGTCTGGCGGACTCAATGTCCGCCATCCACCCGCGATCGCTTCACAGAGAGGCAGAACAGGGATCTGCCAGTGTAAACAAACAGATCCCCATTCTGTCATGAGAGTAGAGTGAGATTGTCTGCTCCTAGTGATTAGGAACAGCAATCTCTCTCTACTCCCTGTCAGTCCACTCCCCCCACAGTTAGAAAGCACCTCCCTAGGGAACATTTAACCCTTTGATCGCCCCCTAGTGTTAACCCCTTCCCTGCCTGTCTCATTTATACAGTAATCAGTGCATTTTTATAGCACTGATCGTGGCATAAACATCACTGGTTCCAAAATAGAGTCAAGAGTCCACTCTGTCCGCTGCAATGTCGCAATCCCGCTAAAAATCGCAGATCACCGCCATTACTAGTAAAAAAAAATAATAATAATAAAAATTCCATAAATCCATTCCCTATTTTGTAGACATGATAACTTTTGCACAAACCAGTCAATATACTCTAATTGGGATTTTTTAACCAAAAATATGCAGAAGAATACTTTATTGTTAAATAGTTTTTTTTATATTTTTGGGGGATATTTATTATAGAAAAAAGTAAAAAATATTGATTGGAATTGCTGAATATTAATGTACTTGCTGAACTAAAAAAAATCTCCTTACCAAGAATATCATCTCCACTTTTGCAATTCCTTTCCGGAGAGCAGATCCTAAATGGTCACCAACACCTGCCAGCAGGATGCCAAACAATGGAATGCCAAATAGTGCATAAAAAATACAAAAAAGCCGCCCACCTTCTGTCTTCGGGGCATTGTTACCGAAACCTGTAATATACCATAAAAAAAATGTTGACTTGGGTTAAAAAGGGATAATAATTGTATTATTATACTATCTATTTCTTATCCTATATTTCATTGATTCCAAAGCATTGCTAAAAAAAAATTAGGTAATCTGCTGTTTAGCCATTATTTCATTACAGTAAAAGGCATTAGGCATTATTTAAAAGAAAAAAAAAAGTATTTTTATTACAAAGGCCTTAAAGTGATTGTAAAGGCCTCTTTTTTCTTCTTCTTTTTTCTATAAAAGACATTCATTTATTTCAGGTACTTATGTTATGCTTACCTGTTCTGTGCAAAGGTATCACACAGAGTGATCAAAATCTTCCATTTCTGGGGTCCCCCGCCGGTGCTCTAGGCTCCTCCTCTTCTTGGTGTGCCACCATAGGAAGCCGCTTACCAGGGGCATTGCTAGGTGGCAAAAAGACCAGGGACTTTAGCCCGAAGTCCAAGGCCAGAAAGCGCGTGGGGGGGTCAATGTGATGCGCGCAGGCTTTTTTGGGCTGGCCCGTGACCTACTTACACTGACCTACCTAATCTACCTACACTGACCTACCTACATTGACGGTAGTGACCTACATACACTAACGGTAGTGACCTACATACACTGACCTACCTACACTGATGGTAGTAGTGACCTATATACACTGACCTACCAACACTGACGGTAGTGACCTGACCTATATACACTGACGGTAGTGACCTGACCTATATACACTGACCAACCTGACATACCTACACTGACGGTAGTGACCTGACCTATGTACACTGACGGTAGTAACCTGACCTATGTTCACTAACGGTAGTGACCTGACCTATGTAAACTGACGGTAGTGACCTGACCTATGTACACTGACAGTAGTGACCTGACCTATATACACTGACCTACCTGACATACCTACACTGACGGTAGTGACCTGACATACACTGACCTATATACATACATATTACACTGTCTCTGACCTACCTCAGCAGTGTTACAGCAGTCAGTCATTCCGGCGTCAGAGGAGGAGCCGAGGAGGGTAGAACAGCCAACGACTGGAGCCTGGAGCCTGGAGGGTAGGAGAGCTGAGGAGCCTGAGGATAGGAGAGCCGAGGAGCCTGAGGATAGGAGAGCCGAGGAGCCTGAGGATAGGAGAGCCTGAGCATAGGAGAGCCTAAGGAGCCTGAGGATAAGAGAGCCTGAGGAGCCTGAGGTTAAGAGAGCCTGAGGAGCCTGAGGATAAGAAAGCCTGAGGAGCCTGAGGATAAGAGAACCTGAGGAGCCTGAGGATAGGAGAGCCTGAGGATAGGAGAGCCTGAGGATAGGAGAGCCTGAGGAGCCTGAGCATAGGAGATCCTGAGAAGCCTGAGGATAGGAGAGCCTGAGGAGCCTGAGCATAGGAGAGCCTGAGAAGCCTGAGGATAGGAGAGCCTGAGGATAGGAGAGCCTGCGGAGCCTGAGGATAGGAGAGCCTGAGGAGCCTGAGGATAGGAGAGCCTGAGGAGCCTGAGGATAGGAGAGCCTGAGGAGCCTGAGGATAAGGGAGCCTGAGGATAGGAGAGCCTGAGGATAGGAGAGCCTGAGGATAAGAGAGCCTGAGGAGCCTGAGGATAAGAGAACCTGAAGAGCCTGAGGATAGGAGAGCCTGAGGATAGGAGAGCCTGAGGAGCCTGAGGATAAGGGAGCCTGAGCATAGGAGAGCCTGAGCATAGGAGAGCCTGAGGATAGGAGAGCCTGAGGATAGAAGAGCCTGAGGAAAGGAGAGCCTGAGGATAGGAGAGCCTGAGGATAGGAGAGCCTGAGGATAGGAGAGCCTGAGGATAGGAGAGCTGAGGATAGGGGAGTCGAGAAGAGGAGAGCCGCCCGCCCGAGTGCCGAGTGATGTGTATTTGTAATTCCCGCCTTCTGGAGCCTGCAGCGCCTATGATGGCTCCAGAAGGCGGGAACTGCTGCTATGGCAATCGGCAGGAATCGGCTCAGCGGGCGGCGGCGCTCGTGATCAGATCGTTCCCGTCGGTCACCGCTCGGCTCGGGGCTCACAATGACGCCCCTGCCGCTTACTATGGGGGTACACATGCGTTCTCGCTTGTGAGTCAGGCTGTGTGTATCTATTGACACACACACAGTGTGGTTTGGCCCCTCCCCTCCCTGACAGGATTTGATTGACAGCAGTAGGAGCCAATGGTTACTGTTGCTGCCTCTGTGCCTGAGGGTGGAGAGAGCAGCCCTGGCTGCAGATAGCACAGGGGTGGATCAACACCGAACTCAGGGAATATGAAGTTGTACAGTTGCTATAATGCTTAACAACATTTTTGTGGTTATTGTAGCATAAGATTGTTAAAAACTGACCCAATTTCATCTCACTGAAGTTTTGCAAATTAGGTATTTTTCAGAAGTGATTAATTTTATGATGCTAAACGTTCAGAATCTTACATGCAGCCAAGCCTAAAGTTAACTGTAAGCAAAGGTAATTTGCAGCAGGATCCAAACATCAGTCTGAGCATGTACAGAGAGAAAGCCAATTTTATGTCTCTGATTATATAGTTGGAAAATGTCATCTTTGCTGATTAAGCAGAGATGAGCTGTCAAAGCGTGCTAATAACTGACTGGCATGTCCAATGGATGTGCATGATAGGTGAAAAAGCAATCTTCTGTGAATCAGACTGTGTCTGATGGAACATTCAGAAGCCCTAGTGCATGGGTGCCCATACCGTGCTATTGTCATGAGTTCTAAATCATAAAACACTGCCTAGCATTGGCCACTTCTTAAAGGTACATGCAAGAAACCTATTTCTTTATGATCTACCTGCTAATGTCCAGCACCGAATAATCAGGACGTTTTTTAAATGGGGCTAACAGAGTGAAAAGAGCTGTATGCAAAATTAACTGTGTATCTTCTAAAAGTGTTAAATAAATACTTAAAATCTTGTAGTTATTGGGATTAATTTACAAAAGTAGTAAGTAATGTGTATCTGTGTTTTCTTCATCTAATTATGTGCAATCAAAAATTATCTGTTTTTAATTCCCCCTGCACACGTTAAAGCTGGCCATAAATGGGTCTCTTTTTTTGATCAGCCAGCCTGTTGATAAAAAAAAAAGCGAATAGCTTCCCTAATCCACACATCCACACACTCCACACTGTGTTTTTGTATTCTGACAGCAGGACTCCGCTGTCAAAATACAATGATCACCGCTGCAGAAGATTAGCTGCATGCACTTCTGTGTAGAGAAAAGTCAGAGGGCGGAGTGGGGTTGCCAGATGTAGCATCATATTATAGGGCAATGAAGGCCTGGGGGAAGGACGGGGATACTACATAAGGCAAATTTGCCCCATACGGAACCCTGACTCCCTTACCAGAATTGAGGTGGAGCCTGGGAATAGTTCCAATGGAGGAGTGGAGGTACCATCAATTAGTGTGCTTCTTTCATAAGTGGAAAACCGTGATAAGGCCTCTAAATTTGCTTACTATATTTGAAACTAAATGTGTGAAGATAACAAGGGCTAAACACTTACTGTCTCAAATGTATAGATTAATCCTAGGGACACGGAAAAAAACAACACCCTACTATATTAGAGACTGGGAAGGAGAGCTAAACCACAGGTTTACCACGCTACACATTAAAAAATGTATTGACTCCTCACACTATACATCGGTAAGCTCACAGATTCAAGAGATATACATTTCTATCGAGGTGGTATAGAACCCCAGTGAGACTGGCACAGATGTATAGGAATGTAGACAATAGGTGTTGGAGGGGATGTGGACAGGAGGGCAGGGCCGATCCGCCCTATAGGCGCAAACCAATCGATAAACGCTTATTGCGATTTTTTTTACCAAAAATAGGTAGAAGAATACGTATAGGCCTAAACTGAGGAAAAAATATATATAATATATTTTTTGGGCATATTTATTATAGCAAAAAGTCAAAAATA
The DNA here is from genome assembly GCF_905171775.1 of Rana temporaria. Classification (NCBI taxonomy): domain Eukaryota; kingdom Metazoa; phylum Chordata; class Amphibia; order Anura; family Ranidae; genus Rana; species Rana temporaria. Next base: position 121,876,726 of record NC_053499.1, read on the forward strand.
TTGAATTTTTTTCAAAATTTTTGCTCTATTTTTGTTTATTTTTTATCAAAATTTTTATTAATTTTTCAACAACACTTCCATTTAACAATATATCACACATCAAAACCAATTATAAAACGGTAAACATCATTATCCATATCCTATAGACCCCCCTCCTGAAAAAAAAGAAAAAAAAAAGAAAGAAGAAAACGATAAAAAAAAAAAAAGGGACATTTTCCCCCTCGCCCTCACTTACTCCCCGTGGCTCTCTCCCACCCCCCTTAAAAAAAAAAAAAAAAGGGAACCCCTTTTATAAGAGGCTTCTAAAAAGCCATTAAAAAATATCCCCACCCCTCCCTCAGTGCCCCCCCTCTTATACCTATACAGGTGGGGGTTAGGGGCAGAGCCACACGAGCCTTCATATTGAGGACTAAAGAAAAGAAAAAAAAGAAGTAAGTTAGTCTCCACCCCCCCCCCTCTCCCTCTCTCCCCCATTAGCATTTCATTTAAATTTTATGCAGCTCCTTATGTTATTCTATCTCTGGTGAGCGTTGTTCCCATTCTGACCATATTTCTCTAAACTTATCTTTTCTATCTTTAACCATAGAAATCCATCTCTCTGCCTCCATAATTAAATTTACTTCTCTCTTCCATTCAAGAATAGTTGGTCTTTTCTTCTGTTTCCATAGTCTAGGTATTAGTAGTTTTGCCGCATTTAATAAGTGAGGCGTAATACTATCCTTATATGCTCCCCTGGACCTCGCTGACCCATGGAATAAGAAGTTTAGAGGTGTCAATTCTATTTCCCCGGGAGATAGCCTTCCAACCCAGGGGGCAATTTCTTGCCAAAATCCTCTGATCTTTGGGCATGACCACCACAGGTGGAGTAGAGTACCCTCCTGCAGTGCCGATCCTGACCTCCCCGGGGCCCTAAGCAGACTAACATGTCACATTAAAGTTGAGAAGCGGGGGCTGCCGAAAGTTACATGTCACATTAAAGTTGAGAAGCGGGCCGAGGGGGTGTTCTGCTGTCGGAAATGACATCTTAGAGGCGGGGGGTGCTGACTTCTTACCTCTTCTCCCATGCAGCCAGCGAGTTGAGAAGCGGGGTGAGGGGCTGAAAATGACTTCTCACCAGGCGGGGCCTCTAGTAATTTAGGGGGCCCTTCGCAGCTTTGCGGGGCCATAAGCGGCTTGCATAGTGAGCCTATAGGGCGGAAAGGCCCTGGCCTTCTGTCCACATCCCCTCCAACACCTAGTGTCTACATTCCTATACATCTGTGCCAGTTTCACTGGGGTTCTATACCACCTCGATAGAAATGTATATCTCTTGAATCTGTGAGCTTACCAATGTATAGTGTGAGGAGTCAATACGTTTTTTAATTTGTAGCGTGGTAAACCTGTGGTTTAGCTCTCCTTCCCAGTCTCTAATATAGTAGGGTGTTGTTTTTTCCCGTGTCCCTAGGATTAATCTATACATTTGAGACAGTAAATGTTTAGCCCTTGTTATCTTCACACATTTAGTTTCAAATATAGTAAGCGAATTTAGAGGCCTTATCACGGTTTTCCACTTGTGAAAGAAGCACACTAATTGATGGTACCTCCACTCCTCCATTGGAACTGTTCCCAGGCTCCACCTCAATTCTGGTAAGGGAGTCAGGGTTCCGTATGGGGCAAATTTGCCGCATGTAGTATCCCCGTCCTTCCCCCAGGCCTTTATTGCCCTATAATATGATGCTACATCTGGCAACCCCACTCCGCCCTCTGACTTTTCTCTACACAGAATATCATAAGCTAATCTGGGGCGTTTATCATTCCATACAAAGGACACGAAGGCCCTCCGTATACCCTTAAAAAAACTCTGTGGAAGGTGTAATATGGGGGTGTTTAATTCAAGTGGTAAATGCATTTTTTAGCGAGTCCACAGCAGTCCGTTGTCAGTTTTGAGGGCATGGCAGCCCATTTTTATTTAAAAGGAAACAAAAATAAAAGTTCACACATAGGATATCCCACGCAGGGGTTCTTCTCCAGTACAGTTCATGTAACCAAAAATACCAAGCCTCCTGGCTCCTAGGCTTACTTTGCTGTGCGGTTACCTGTTAAACCTGGCCCACTCCTGGCCTCAACAGGATTCTCCAGCCCACTGTCTCCCAGACTTCAGGACTTCCTTCAGCCCCCCTTGGACACGCTAGCCACCTCAGGTCTACCAGCCTCCCAGTCCGTCAGGCACAAAGTCCCCCCACACCAGAATGTAGTCTTCCACAGGGCAGACAGCTTTCCACACACACAGTGTCTTGAAACAGCAGCCAGCTGCACACAATCCACCTTCCTCCTTCTTCTGACTCTCCCCAGCCTTCATTATATATGAGCTGTTTGCACCTGGGCACACACCCTGCAGGCTATCTGTAAGATCTGGACACAAGGTTGGAGATCCTGTGTCCATTTCAACACCATCTTAATTTTTATTGGGACAGAGCCTCGCTCTGCCACAGAGGGGAATTGGCACTGTATGTATGTAAGAAGTAAATAATTTTAGGTAGTATACTCATCTTTATTGCATTCACCCTTCCGAACCAAGTTAATAACTGACCCTTCCATTTCTGAAGGTCCTCCCTTACCCCTTCCATCAAGGCACCATAATTCAAGTCGTATAGAAGTTTTGGGTCAGGCGTTATATGCGTTCCTAAGTAGACCAGATATTTTTTTATTCCATACAAAGCGGTATGCTTCTTGTAAAGTATTAGCCATACTTAAAGATACATGGCAGGGAAATAGTATAGACTTCTCAAAATGTATTTTAAAATTGGATAAAACTCCAAATCTATATACTTCTTCCATCAGAGCAGGTAGTGAAGTCTGTGGTGTGGATAAGTAGAACAACAGGTCATCGGCATATGCCGGGACCTTATGTTCATCCGGCCCAATACACGTTCCCTGGATTCCATAATTTTTTCTTATTTTACAGAGAAAGGGTTCCAATATCATTGCGAATAGTAAGGGAGACAGAGGACACCCTTGTCTCGTACCATTGTATATTTGGAAATAGTTTGACAAAATGCCATTCACCCTTACTCTTGCTCTCGGGAACGCATACAACGCCAGTACCCAGCCCATCATACGATCTCCCAGTCTCATCCACCTCAGAACCTCCTTCATAAATGCCCAGTTAACCCTGTTGAAAGCCTTTTCGGCATCCATAGATAATATTATTTTAGGGGCTCTATCCGGGCCATGTTGCATCCAGTGGAGGACATTCAATGCTCTTATGGTGTTATCTCTAGCCTCACGGCCCTTCATAAAGTCTAAAAAATATATAATTTTTTTCAAAATTGTCGCTCTATTTTTGTTTATAGAGCAAAAAATAAAAACCGCAGAGGTGATCAAATACCACCAAAAGAAAGCTCTATTTGTGGGGAAAAAAGGACGCCAATTTTGTTTGGGAGCCACGTTGCACAACCGCGCAATTGTCAGTTAAAGCGACGCAGTGCCAAATCTCAAAAAGGGGCAAGGTCCTTAACCTGCATAATGGTCCGGGTCTTAAGTGGTTAATGCAAGCTGTGTAAGTACCTGAACTTAATTTGATATCAGCCTCCAACAGTCTATTGTATAAACTATACAGCACAACTCAGAGAGGGGGGGGGGGGGGGGGGAGCAGCAAAACGAGCCAACATTATTTAAACTCTCTGGTAGAGTTGAGGCAAAACATCCCCCCACCCCCCCCCCCCGTTCCGTTTGCACCAGAACTCTCGAACATTGCAAAGGTTTAGACCTGAACCCCAAACCCTTTGAAGTCTATGGGACCTGACTTGAAAAATAAAAAGTCCCCATTTTAAAGGCTTATATGCACGTTATTGTCCATAGAAAGGGAATGGGGGCCCGTGCACTGCCCTGGGGGACATGTATCAATGCAGATTTATTTATAGAAAAGATTGTTGTAAACCCTCAGGGAGAACTTACACCTGCAGGTAAGCCTAGATTAAGAGCCGGTTCACACTGGGGCGACCTGGGATCCGACTTCAAGTCGCCCCCAAGTCGCGCGGTCGAGAAAATGAATGGAAGTGAATGAGAGCCGTCTTAATGTACACTTCTGAAGTCGCTCCGACTTCAGAAAAGGTTCCTGTACTACTTCAATCCGACTTCTAGGTGACTTGCAGGCAACTTATACCCATTGATTTCAATGGAAGTCCCCTCAGAAGTCGGATCACTGTCTTAACTGAAGCAACAATACAGGAAGATAACATACATTTCTCAGGCAAACCCCTCCCTCCCCCTCCCTCCCACAGAGCTGATTGTTGTTTGATTGGCCACTGGAAAGCCTCCTGTCCTGGAGGCGACTTGAAGTTGCCTTGTACTGTCCTGAAGGCAACTTGAAGTTGCCTTGTAAGTTACCTGATGATTCATACTCAAGTCGTGTCCAAGTTGCCTCCCAAAGTGGTGCTAGAAGTCGTGTTGCCCCTGGGTAAATGGGCTATAAAGCCTCGTACACACGACCGAGGAACTCGACGGGCGAAACACATCGTTTTCCTCGTCGAGTTCCCTGTTAGGCTGTCGAGGAACTCGACAAGGCAAGTTTCTCCATTCCCGTCGAGGAAATAGAGAACTTGCTCTCTTTTTGGCTCGTCGAGTTTCTCGACAGTTTCCTCGACGAAAATGTACACAGGACCGGTTTCCTCTGCAAAAAAATATCTCCCAGCAAGTTTCTTGCTGGCTTTTGCCGAGAAACTCGGTCGTGTGTACGAGGCCTAAGGCTTACCTGTAGGTGCTTGCAATATCTCGAAGACCTACACGGCCTCTGAGATATTTGCAATTTCCTCGAGCAACGCCTTCAACGGCGCATGCGCCGTCTTGAAAGGCCCATTTTTCTTTACCTTTGCAGGGAGACATAGAGGAAGTAAACCCCATCAGGGTTTACTTCCTCTTTAAAGTGAAACAATAGAAATAAAAAACAAACAAAATCAATACAGCCCGGCCAGGTCAAAAAAGGGAGTGGACGAGCAAGCACGCCCCCCTTAAACCATATCAGGTCACATGCCTCAACATTGGGGGGTGCTTTGGGGTGTGGGGTTCCCTGAAGGGCCTGGTATACATTTTTTTCACAATGTTTTTTTTTCATTCAGCTGTAAGCAGGGAAGCTCATTGATGGCTGGTAACTCATCCGACTTGCTCCTTAACCAGTTATTTACTGTGCCCTGATTGGGTAAAGCTTTTCCCAATCAGGGCTTAGAATGTACTGTGCAGCACGCAGTGCATTCTGGGACTATCGGTGGGCAAATATCACGGCAAGCGCACTGCAAATTTGGGTGTTCGGCGAAAAAGGTGATGTTCGGACCAAACCTTTGCTCAGCTCGATTTTTTAACCCAACTCTACTCTCTGGAATGACTAAATCTAGCATGCATGCAAGAACACACAAAATTTTTATGCAAGAATGCAGTCAGTTCAGGTTGTTGTAATATGGAATAATAAGGAGTTTACTATTTGCTACCTGAAGACACCCTGTATTTTATTTAGAAAAAAAAGTAGCCTTTTCCAAATGCATTTAAATCATTTATAGTTTTGTGACTTCTATGTGATACCTATGCCTTTTTTATCCAAGTGTTTCTGCAATATATTTAAGATCTCTCAGCACAGGAATAAAAAGTATGACTATCTGTCAGGGATTAGAGCCCCATGAGAGTACTTGATTCCTTCTGAAGACATGACAGAGGTAAGCATGTGAATACAAGATCAATAGGAAAAAGGTTTTACACTGACCTCACTTGCATACAGTACTGAGAGCACATACATAGAGCTGTCAGATCAATGGAATACTTATTTTATAGTTTTTGCCTCTGTATCATACTTTTCTACTAATAATACTGATGGAAAGCCCCTCATCTTGTGTTATTCTCCAGATCCTTATGTGTTATATACAGGGCCGTCTTTACCGCAGGGCAAATGGGGCAGGTGCCCTGGGCCCTGTCACTGTTGGGGCCCAAAGCAACCCCCCAACCCCCCAGGGCCCCAGATGGCAACCCCCCAATTTTTTATTTATTTTTAAATAAAAAAAAAATATATATTTTTTTTATTAAAGGGACAATTTTTTAGGGGGGCCCGGAGGCCCCCAGGGGCCCAGATGGCAACGCCCCTTTTTTTATTTATTTTTAAATAAAAAAAATAAAAAATTTAATATATATATTTTTTTTTTATTAAAGGGCTCAGAGGTCCCCATGTGGCAAACCTTTATTTTTTATAAATGTTTATTTTTTTATTTTTGTTTATATATTTTTTTTATTGAAGGGCCCAGAGGTCCCCAGGGCCCTGGATGGCAACCCCCCTTTTTTTTTTTTTATAAACGTTTCTTTTTTATATATATATTTTTTATTTTTTATTAAAGGGCCCAGAGGTCCCGGATGGCAACCCCCTTTTTTTTGTAATTTATTTTTATTAAAAAAAAATTATTAAAGGGCCCAGAGGTCCCCATGGCCCCAGATTGCAACCCCCTTTTTAAAATATATTTTTTATATATATTTTTTATTTCTTTTTATTAAAGGGCCCAGAGGATGGATACACCCCTTTTTTTATATATATTTTTGTTTATTTATTTTTTCTTTTTTTGTAAAGGGCCCCCGCTTCTAAATTCGTGGCAGCCCCCCCCCCTGCTTCTCAATTTCAGGCGGCAGCACCCCCCCATCCCGGTTCTCTGCTCCAGGGGGCCCATGTCTGAAGCTGTGTAAGTGGCCCCATAATTCCTGATGGCGGCCCTATCGCCCGTTAAGCCCCTGTGCTGCCCACAAATCAGGCTGAAAATCATCAGCGGCACGCAGCCAGTGACAGTACTGCTTCCCTTCCCAGTGTTTTAAAATGTACAGCACCCCTGGCTTCCCTTTAGACGTGCACTTCTCCCTTCCTGCCACTGGGTGCTGCTTGTTTATAAAAGTGAATTAGAATGTGATTTTATAACATCCCCAGTTTGCTCTTCCCGAGGCTGACTTCTTCATGTCCTGCTCCTCAAGGTATGTCACTGTTTGCTAATCTATATTGTAAATAGAAGTTTTCTGTAGAGTGTGCCCAAAGTCTTTATAATATTTGATGATTCACTGCAGGTCTGGTCAGTGTTTTAAAAAGTTCCTCTATTTTACACATGGCATGGCATGGGGGTCACAGCACCGTCTGTCCATTCTGCTTTAGCACCATGGGACCCCATGCCATGCCATGTGTAAAATAGAGGAACTCTTTAAATCACAGACCAGACCTGCAGTCCAGGCTGAGTAAGGCCTCAGAGCACATGGCATTACTGTCTGTATTTAACTGCTTGATGGGCTTATTTTGGGCCTGGCTGGTTCACATGTATGTGTTTTGGCGGCCCACATTTGCGCAGGCATAGCAGCCCATTCATTTGAATGGGCAGCCATGCCTGCGTTTCCTGCAAAGAAAAGCGCATGCCTCATGTAATAGGCTGCGCACACGGCACGTCTATGCCCATCAAGCACTGAAATACAGCACTGTCTGTCCATTCTGCTGTCTGCTGTGACTTATCTGCAGTTCCCGCACTGTCAAACTTGCTGCATTTTTAGATGTTTAGGTCATGCTTTTAAAAACACAGTGCGTTTGTGTGTGCAAGAACTGCAGGCAAGTAGCATGGTGCAAAAGCAGAATGGATTTCAAGGCAACTGTATTTTTCAAATGCTGAATGCACCATTTTTCTGCAGGAAACAAAGGCATGGCGGCCCATTCAAATCAATGGTCTGCTGTACCTGCACAAATGAGGACCGCCAAAACACATACATGTGAACCAGCCAAGCCCAAAATAAGCTGGAGGGGGGCCCAAAAAAAATGTTTGCCCAGGGCCCAAACCATATTAAAGACGGCCCTGACCGTAAGTAATATACAAATTTACTATATTTTTAAAAACTGTACTCAAGCAGGTGGCTTAACAGACAAATTAATGAAGTTTGAAGTTATAACTTCAACAGTGACAGGGCCCAGGGCACCTGCCCCATTTGCCCTGCGGTAAAGACGGCCCTGCTTACGGTAATTAATAGGGTTGTCCCGATACCGATACCAGTATCGGTATCGGGACCGATACCGAGTATTTGCGGGAGTACTTGTACTCCCGCAAATGCCCCTGATGCCTCATCCGATACTCGACGGATCTGTCCAATCCCAAGCAAGGGGGATTGTCTATACGCGGCGCATCAGGGAACACTACAGCTATTCAAATGAAAGCTGTGATGTTCCCCGCACGCTGTTTAACCATGCGGCGGTGGCATCTAGGTATGGGGGACATGGCTGGATATATGGGGGACATGGCTGGATTTATGGGGGACATGGCTGGATATAGGGGGGACATGGCTGCATATAGGGGGGACATGGCTGCATATAGGGGGGACATGGCTGGATATATGGTGGGACATTGCTGCATATGTGGGGGGACATGGCTGCATATATGGGGGGACATGGCTGCATATATGGGGGACATGGCTGCATATGTGGGGGGACATTGCTGCATATGTGGGGGGACATGGCTGCATATGTGGGGGGACATGGCTGCATATGTGGGGGGACATGGCTGCATATGTGGGGGGACATGGCTGCATATGTGGGGGGACATGGCTGCATATGTGGGGGACATGGCTGCATATGTGGGGGGACATGGCTGCATTTGTGGGGGGACATGGCTGCATTTGGGGACACATTTAAAAAAAAGTATCGGTATTCGGTATCAGCGAGTACTTGAAAAAAAGTATCGGTACTTGTACTCGGTCCTAAAAAAGTGGTATCGGGACAACCCTAGTAATTAACCACTTGCCACCCAGGCCAATTCTGACACTTCTCTCCTACGTGTAAAAATCATATTTTTTTTGCTACAAAATTACTCAGAACCCCCCAAACATTATATATATTGTTTTAGGGAATAAAATGATGGTCATTGCATACTGTGTAACATTTTATGTTACACAGTATTTGCACAGCAATTTTTCAAACACATTTTTTTGTTTAAGGGCCCTTTCACACGGAGCGGATCAGTAATGATCCGCTCCGTGTGTCCGCAAAGCTCAGCGGGGATCCTTCCGTAAAATCCCCGCTGAGCTGGCAGCTTACAGGGCGGTCCCCGCACACTGTGCAGGGACCGCCCTGTGTTTCCTCCACTCTCCCCTATGGGGGATCGGACGAACACTGACCGTATGTCCGTGTTCATCCAATCCGATCCGGCAGACGGAAGAAAAATAGGATTTCTTCCGTCTGCAAATGCGTCTGCCTGTTCGCCCCCTCCCCCCTCATGAGTCTCTCCACACCAGGAAGAAAGCCTTGCATTACTGCGTGGAGTTACAGACAGAAGAACAGGAAGTGAGGATTTCTCAGAAGAAATAAGGACATTTAAAAGCAAAATTGAAGGATGAGGTAAGTGAAGGAGGACTGTACTAAGGTAAAGGAAGCTATTTAGGGGGGAAAAAATTCCTTTACAACCCCTTTAAAGAAACTATTTCATGAATAATAAAAAGAAAAAACAAAGCACTAAAGTCACCAGCCACTGACCTCACCAGCCACTGACCTCACCTCACGTCCCTGGTACACCATGACCATATCAAATAAATGTGTTTTTTTACAGTCTAAGTATGACCAAAACGGTTTTATTTCGTTTTCAATAGAGTAGGGAAGGATTGGAACCCATATCACATTTTTATTGCTGTGGACAGATTCTCAGTTGGTACTGGTTACCAAACAGGACAGACAAAACGTCATAATAAATCCAACATTTTATAGTAAGAGGTGAGGGTAAATCATCCAATGGGAAGACCTGTCCCAATGACATGTCTAAAAAAAAAATTACCCTTACTTTTCAGAGATTTCTGTTCTGCCTCCAGAACAGGAAGTTAAAGTGGATGTCACAATGTAGAGAATAAGATTTCCTATCATCTGTGCCCAGTCTTGCCACACATAGTTAATCCAGCTCAAAATAAATAAAGTCCTTTCCGTCCCCTTGCTTCGAGTGACAGGGTTTTTACATATCTCGTGCACTAGCTTGGACACATGCACATTCCTGGATGTTTATCATAATATGGGGGGTGATCCACAGTTCATTGTGAGAGGTAATGTATGTCACTCAAAGCAAGGGGACGGAAAGGACTTTTTATTTAGACAGGTTTTTATTTGGAAGTCTGTTCATTTTCACTGAACAAGGAAAGAGGAGTGCTCAGAGCTGGATTAACTCTGTGTGGCAAGACTGGGCACAGATGATAGGAAATCTTATTCTCTACATTGTGACATAAAAAAAAAATATATATATATTTTGGGTTTACATCCACTTTAAGGGAAATCTCCCCAACAGGACACAGCAAAAAAATATATAAGCTGATAACGGTATTAACTCTTCCCTATTCTATCTGACATTTTAATACATTGTACACATTAATATCAGTAAAAATATAATAAATATATGTACAATCATTTCTATCTTTCTGGGTTTGCTGCGTTTGAGCCTAAATATGGTGAATAATGAGCATTACCGATTGTGGTGATGACGGTTCCCGCAAAGAAGAAGCAACTCCCAATGTCCCACTGTGAGGTAACGTTGGTGCCATTTACTGCAATATCAGCTCCAGAACCCAGGGCTTCTTTTACCTGCTGTAGAGCCAAACAATCACTTAACTGTGCAAGCCATCATTTCCTTTCCCCCACAATATATATCATATATCACCTTAAAAAAAAGCCAAACTAAAACATAAACAACTGAAATGTACCAATGACACACATCAGCTGCGTAGTTTCAGAAAATCATACTTTACCAAAGAAGGGGCAACAACGCTCTATATTGCAAATCTGACATTCAAATAATAATGAAAAAAAAATATCAGCTATGGTATGCATTATTGCTTAGCCCTCATTCACATTGAAGCGATTTATCAATTGATTTAACAGGTCAAATCGCATGACAAGTCGCAGCCTATTCCCGGCAATAGCACCGTTCCAATCAGTGTGGCGTCGCACTGATTTGCAAAAGTAGCTCCTGCACTACTTTTGCCAATTTCGGGTGCGACCTCAATAGACATCTGTGCATGAAGCCTTACAGATGTCTTTCAATTGGTGCCTGTGGTCACATAGCCATGCGGCTTTGAACTCATGCGGCTTCAGATGAAGTTGCACAATTTCAATGCAAATGAGGGCTCTATATAGTCATACCAGAAACACTGATTTACAAAGACACAAGCATCAGTTCACTAAAGCATACAGCATTGTTATTACCACGTGTTCTTTCTTTCTTTACAGTAATTTTTTTTTTTTCAAATTAGTAAAGTATTAAAGCGGGACTTCACCCGAATTTTTTTTTTTAACATTAGATTGATGCTCATTTTGTCAAGGGGAATCGGCTAGTTTTTTTAAAATCAAAGCAGTACTTACCGTTTTAGAGAGCGATCTTCTCCGCCTCTTCCGGGTACGGGCTGCGGGACTGGGCGTTCCTATTTGATTGACAGGCTTCCGACGGTCGCATACATCGCGTCACGAGTAGCCGAAAGAAGCCGAACGTCGGTGCGGCTCTATACAGTGCCTGCGCACCGACGTTCGGCTACTTTCGGAAAATCGTGACGCGATGTATGCGACCGTCGGAAGCCTGTCGGAAGCCTGTCAATCAAATAGGAACGCCCAGTCCCGCAGCCCATACCCGGAAGCGGCGGAGAAGATCGCTCTCTAAAACAGTAAGTACAGCTTCGATTTAAAAAAAACGACCCGATTCCCCTTGACAAAATGAGCATCAATCTAATGTTAAAAATGTACTTTTCGGGTGAACCTCCACTTTAATGAACACATCACACATGTTGTTGCTTCTTAAAGTATATGTTTAGCCAAATCTTACTTTCTTTCCCTTTTTTTTTGGTAGAGCGAGGGAGGGTTAGACTGTTTTTTTTTTTCTGCTGTGTCCCTGTTCGGTAGAATATCTAAATTTCTGTCCTTATGAAATCATAAAAATCGACAAACAACATTAACATTTGACAAGGTTTCTAACCCACCCTCATTATATATAAATAATAATATATAAAAAATATATACTGTTACCTTACATTCCATGTAAATCTCTTTAATATTTAGCAAAGGTAAGGTCTTCCTATACATCAAATTACTGCAACAAGTTACATTTTGTCTGCCATCAGGTTAGAGCAGGGGTAGGCAACCTGGGGTCCTCCAGCTGTTGCAGAACTACAAGTCCCATCATGCCTCTGGGAGTAATTGTAACTGCCAGCCTTGCAATGCCTCATGGGAAATGTAGTTCCACAACAGTTTGAGGGCCCCAGGTTGCCTACCCCTGGGTTAGAGTTATCAGAAACATTTTTAATTATTTGATTGGTTGTTATGGTTTATTGCATTTGCATATTGCTCTTTGCCTTATTAAGGGTCTGTCCACTCATAACTGATCCAAAATTATCAGAAAATGTCTCCTGGTGATTATATTAGTGAAATCTCCATCTTTGGATACCTGGGTTTGCACACCTTCATCTCTTTATACCCTCTACATGGGGCATTGTAAAACTCTGAGGCCTCGTACACACGTCCGAGAAACTCGTCAGGAAAATCCTGTCGTTTTCCCTGATGAGATTCTTGGCAAGAAACTCTTGCCGCCGGGGGGAACTGACTTTAATTTCAAAAGAACCGTGGTTCTCTTGAAAGGAAAGAACGCAGTGGCATCATTACGTACGACGAGCATGCTCTCGTCACATTCAATGCCGTCGCCGCCATCTTCGTTCACCCTACCTATGCCGTGGAAGCTACTGCGCATGCGTCAAAGTCATTTCGAGCATGCGCGGCTTTCCACGGCGACAGGTAAGTAAACACACTCTCGGGTTTCTCGTCGGGAAACAGGTCGACAAGAATCTCGACGAGAAAAAAAAGAGCAGGTTCTCTTTTTTTCTCGTCGAGTTTCTGGCCAGATTTCCAGACGAGAAACCTGAATGCCTCGTACACACCAACGGGAATCTCAGCAAGAAGCAGTTTTCTTGTTTTTTTTTGCCGAGTGTGTACGAGGCCTAACATTCACAGACATGACTAGGCATGATGGGAATTGTGGTTCCTGAACAACTGGAGGGCCATAGTTTGAAGACCCCAACAAACAAATGAAGGTGGGTACACCCAAATCTTCCAGGTGAATGGGAACAGAGTTATAAATTAAAGTGGGGAGAACTCAGTCATAGAGTCCATTTACCAGAGTCCATTTGGTGATCGTGACTAGATGCAGACAGAATGCGCCAAGCCACGATCACAGTAGGTAATGGCTATGCGTGCGAACAGTTAAGAATGGCCACCGTTTGCCTGTCATTACTTTGTCCAGGCTAAGCGGCCACAGCTAGTCACACTTAAGGCTTAAGGCCTTGTACACACGACCGAGGAACTTAAGGCCTCGTACAACACATACAACGGCAGGGGAAGTTCGATTCCACTGGCACAACCCTTGGGGCTGCTTTTGCTAATCTCATGTTACTGCGTGTTAAGTAAAAGTTTGGTAAGAGACGATTTGCACTTTTCAGACTGTTACAGCGTGACAAATAAGAAGGCCAGTATGGTGGCCTGAGTTTATGGGAGGAGCCCGGAGGGTATTTAAGCAGCCCACTCACACATGCTCTTTGTCAGTTCAGTGTGCGGTACTACACGTCACTGGGCCAACTCTTCCCAGCTCACCTCATGTCCGTGAGTCTGCTCATTCAATCGCATTTGAAACCCTCCCACCCTTCCCTTTTTCAGTGCACTTCTCAGCATAACCTTCTTCAATTAACTACCTATTACTTACCTTGGGTATGCCCCCTTTTCTTGGCATACTGACCAGACCACCAAGGCACACTTCAGGTCTATTTATGTTGTAAGTCTTGTCGCGTGATCCACATCACTCTCGGTCAGAGGGTAACGACCATAAATATGCTATCTCCATTACAAACGCTACTTTTACCGAAGGTGCTCTCCCGTCTCATACTTTATTCTGAGCATGCGCGGGTTTCTAAGCATACACACGAACGTGTTTCTCGTCGAAAACCAGCCCGACGAGGAACACGACGAGGAAATTGAGACTCCCGTCAAGGAAAAAGAGAACTTGTTCTCTTTTTTTCTCGTCGAGTTCTTTGACAGTTTCCTCGATGAAAAACATACACACAACCGTTTACCTCGGCAAAAAAGCTCTCCCACCAAGTTTCTTGATGGATTCTGTCGAGGAAAATGGTCGTGTGTACAAGGCCTAACTGCTTAAAAGTGTTAGCTGGGGTTTGGCTTTATTTGTTAGTCAAGTCTATCTACTATATCTGCTGGTGCATATATCACTACCCTCTCCCCAAATTGAAAATGCTGCTGTCGAAAGGTGATTCTGTTGCTCTTCTGTCCAGACTGGACACCCCTTAAAACAGGGAGTGTGTTACTGGCAGGATCAGCATGTGAAAATAAAGGATAAAAGCCTAAAATAAGGAAGCCAATGCAGTCATGACATTTAATGATTGGTAAGCTGCAATATATTACATTTATGTTTTTGGGTTTAATACAGCTTTAATTTTTACCTTGATTAAAAAAAATCACTGGAGCCTGATTGGTTGTTATAGACAACAAATAATAAATTGCATTGCTTTACTCAGTTTAATCATGCACAGTACATTTTTAAAACACCAATTCATCAAAATGAAAATGAAAACCATGTAACTAACGTATAGGATAGGCAAACAACAATAATACTTTTATATAACTATATCTATATATAAAATACTTGCAGTGGGGAAAATAATTATTTGATCCCCTGCAGATTTTGTAAGTTTGCCCATGGTCATGGAGTGGCCTAGCCGGTCTCCAGACCTTAATCCTATAGAAAATGTATGAAGGGAGCAGAAACCTTGAGTTGCCAAGCGCCAGCAAAGAAACCTTAAAGGAGGTGTAGAGGTAAAAAAACAATAATCCTAAATAGCTTCCTTTACCTTAGTGCAGTCCTCCTTCACTTAAAGCGGGGGTTCACCCTATCGACGGGAAAAAAAAAAAAATGTTCTTTTACCTTAAAATCAGGCATTGTAGCGCGAGCTACAGTATGCCTGTCCCGAATTTTTTACCCCCGTACTCACCTTGTAGTCGTCCATCGAAGATACCGGGGAATGGGCGTGCCTATGGAGACGGAGGATGATTGACGGCCGGCTCTGGCGCGTCACGCTTCTCCGGAAATAGCCGAAATAGGCTTGGTCTTCACGACGCGTGCGCATAGCCTGTGCGCAGGCGCCGTGAAGAGCCGAGACCTACTCCGGCTGTCTTCGGGGAGAGTGACGTGCCAGGGCCGGCCGTCAATCATCCTCCCTCTCCATAGGCACGCCCATTCCCCGCGGGAGCCGAAATCTACGATGGACGACTACAAGGTGAGTACGGGTTAAAAAAATCGGGACAGGCATACTGTAGCTCGCGCTACAATGCCTGTCTCGATGGTAAAATGTGTCGGGGGGGGGGGGGGAACTACCGCTTTAACTCAGCCTTCAATTTTGCTTTTAAATGTCCTTATTTCTTCTGAGAAATCCTCACTTCCTGTTCTTCTGTCTGTAACTCCACACAGTAATGCGAGGCTTTCTCCCTGATGTGGAGTGTCGTGCTCGCCCCCTCCCTTGGACTACAGGAGAGTCAGGACGCTCTCTGTGTTGCAGATAGAGAAAGGAGCTGTGTGTTAGTGGGTGTCCTGAGTCTTCTGTAGTCCAAGAGAGGGGGCGAGCACGACACTCCACACCAGGGAGAAAGTGTCGCATTACTGTGTGGAGTTATAGATAGAACAGGAAGTGAGGATTTCTCAGAAGAAATAAGGACATTTAAAAGCAAAATGGAAGGATGAGGTAAGTGAAGGAGGACTGCACTAAGGGAAAGGAAGCTATTTAGGATTTTTTTTTTTTACCTTTTTCAACCCCTTTAAGGATTTAGAGAAGATCTGTAAAGAAGAGTGGACCAAAATCCCTCCTGAGGCCCCGTACACACGTCTGAGGAACTCGACGGGCAAAACACATCGTTTTGCTCGTCGAGTTCATTGTGAAGCCGCCGAGGATCTCGGCAAACCAAGTTTCCCCGTTGACTAACGATGAAATAGAGAACATGTTCTCTATTTGGCCCGACGAGATCCTCGTCGGTTTCCTCGGCCGAAAGTGTACACACGGCCGGGTTTCTCGGCAGAATACAGCTCCGATCGAGTTTCTGGCTGAATTCTGCCGAGAAACTCGTTCGTGTGTACGGGGCCTCAGATGTGTGCAAACATGGTAACCCACTACAAGAAACGTCTTACCTCTGTGATTGCCAACAAGGATTTCTCCACCAAGTGCTAAGTCATGTTTTGGTTGAGGATCAAATACTTTTTTACTCATTGAACTGCAAATCAATTTATAACATTTGTATTATGAGTTTTTTTTAGGATTTATGGTTGATATTCGGTCTCATTTTAAAAGACACCTGATGAAAATAATAGACCCTTCATTTCTTTGTAAGAGGGCAAACTTATAAAATCTGCAGGGATCAAATCATTATTTTCCTCACTGTATGTATACACAGTATTCCCCTTTCATTCTATATGTTGTCCAAGTTAAATACATTCATACAGTCCAAGCAGCAAAGTAATTTGCCTGGAACAAAAACCCAGATTTAATACAGATTGCAGTAAAATGTGTCTGCAACAGATGATATCGTCAAACTCATTGAATGACTCAAAGATATGAATGGTGCACAGTCAATCCATACACATTTCTTTCCAAAGAGGAGTGGCTTTGGCTTGCACACGACATTGCACTGGACTGCAGCCTGCCACATCATTTAAGGATGACTGGACCAATTTTATATTTCTCCTTTATAAATTAGGTAAAAGTGTCACTGCTTTCTTACAGTATATCATGTTCACGTCATTTTGCATTGTTACAGACACTAAAAGTGCCATTATTCAACTTTTTGGTTATCCAAACAAAGAACACTAGTGGGGATTTTTTTTTTTTATATATGGATTTTTGTTTTAGAATAAACATTTCTAGTAAACATCTATAAATTGTGTTCAGATCTGAATCGGAATACTCCAAGAAGAGCAAAATGGGTGTCAGAGGAACAGGGTTGGGCTGCTTTATTTTTGGGTGTTCCCTATGAACTGAAATTTGTAAAAATCTCCCATACAAACATGAATTCTTGTTAGAATAAGCTTTTAGTGCTTCTAAAAGAGTGATGTCCCTTGTATTGGTAGCTGTCAACATTTGAAGTTGGGGGATAGACACTTAGACCCGGATTCACATACGAGAGCGCATCTTTGTGCGGGCGTAACGTATCCTATTTACGTTACGCCTCCGCAACTTTTACAGGCAAGTGCAGTATTCTCTAAGCAAAGTTGCGGCGGCGTAGCGTAAATAGGCCGGCATAAGCCCGCTTAATTCAAATGTGGAAGATGTGGGCGTGTATTATGTAAATGTATTGTGACCCCACGTAAATTACACTTTCTCCGAACGGCGCACGCGCCGTCTGTGAAAGTATCCCAGTGCGCATGCTCCAAATTAACCCGCAAAAAGCCAATGCTTTCGACGTGAACGTAAATTACGAACAGCCCTATTCGCAAACGACGTAATCGACGGAAAATTTACCGCTTGCCCGACGTCCATACTTAACATTGGTATGCCTCATCTACGCCTCATATAGCAGGGGTAACTTTACGCCGGAAAAAGCCTAATATAAACGGCGTATCTGTACTGCATCGGCCGGGCGTACGTTTGTGAATTGGCGTATCTAGCTGATTTACATATTTCTAGGCGTAAATCAGCGTACACGCCCCTAGCGGCCAGCGTATATATGCAGTTAAGATACAACGGCGTAGGAGACTTACGCTGGTCGTATCTTAGAGAAATGTTGGCGTATCAGGCGCCAAGATACGATGCCTCAGACTCAGAGATACGACGGCATATCTGGAGATACGCCGTCGTATCTCCTACGTGAATCCGGGCCTTAGATATCAAAGCGTTCGTATAGAACAGCGGTCTCCAGTTTGGCCCTTGATTTTTGCTTGATTTTATCTGGCCCTTGAGGTGCTTTTTTATTCACTGGCACCAATGAAGGGCAGAATTCCTCCCAGTGACACAAATGATGGGGCATAATTCCTCCCAATGATGGGGCAGAATTCCTCCCAATGACACCAATGATGGGGCAGCATTCTTCCCAACGATAGGACAGAATTCCTCCCAATGACACCAATGATAGGGCAGAATTCCTCCCAATGGCACCAATGATAGGGCAGAATTCCTCCCAATGATGGGGCAGAATTTCTCCCAATGACACCAATGATGGGGTCCAATGACACCAATGATAGGGGATTTTGTACTCCTGGTGGCCACAGTCCGGCCCCCTTAAAGTCTGAAGGACAGTAGTCTGGCCCTTTGTTTAGAAAGTTTGGTAAAGAAGATGTGAACACATCAGCATGTGAATGTAACATTATTATATTTGCCTCAATTGCCCCACAAAGAATGTGTAGGACAAACATGTCTATCAGACCTGGTCTTCACGATGGATGCCCAAATCTTCTATAGAGCAGGTTGACTACAATCGAGAAAAGGTCTTCGTCGTTGCAATCTAGCATTATAATGCAGGCTTTAGTTACTTCATCATAGTACATAGTGATTCGCGATGAATCACTGACATGGATAGATGTGTTGGAAAGCCTTGATTAAAGTGTATTTACCATTAGAAACAGTAGGCCTATGCCTGTCAGCAGTGGAAGTGACGGAGGAAGCTTTTCCACATAGTTATAGGCAAGAAACTTTCCTACTATCATCAAAAATATACATGTGTGTAGGGTCATCCCTTTTACACAGAACATTTTCTTGTTCTATTGGTCTTAACCTGGCCAAGAATAAATATATATATATATATATATATATATATATATATATATATATATATATTCTTGGCCAGGTTAAGACCAATAGAACAAGAAAAAGTTCTGTATACAGTAAAAGGGATGACCCTAGCTCAGTTGGGATGCTTTCAGTGTAATTTTTTTGTGTGCCTACAGAGATGGCAATCTAGTCCTTGCCATGATCCTGACTCCACCCTGTTTAATGACAATGCTAAACACAGAGGAGTGTTGATGTGGGCCCGCATGAAAGATTTATCCTTGCATGTCCTGCAGACAATGCTATAAGTGTTACTAAAGAACAAAACATAGTCAAAACATGAGTGTTACTAAATAATGCAGAGGGAGTGTGTCCCAATTACATTCTGGCTATACAATTCCAACCAATTTCCTGTTACCGATTATGAGGTAAGAGGATGAAGTCAACCATAGAACAGTCGTGTTTTTTTAGCTTATTTAACTAAAATTCATGTGTTCCTTTTGATATATTTTATATGTATGGCTAAAGAAGAGTTATAATAATTAAGTACCGTATTTATCGGCGTATAACACGCACAGGCGTATAACACGCACCTTAACTTTAAGAGGGAAATTTCAGGAAAAAAACTTTCCACAGCCCCCTGTGTATAACACGCAGGCACAGTTTACCCTCTATTTTCAGGGTAAAAAAGTGAGTGTTATACGCCAATAAATACAGTAATTCAGTTCTAGTCTCCAGCATCTTGGAAATGTTTTTTCTTTTTTTAACCACGTTGCTGTAATCTTTTTTTTTTGCAAGCCTTACGGTTAAGATAGCCCATATCATCTTAAAATCTGCATATCCAGAATATTGAAACTGTGACATACTAAAGCTGGTGCACTTAAATTCTGGGGCAGCTGTGCATGGTATCCAATCAGCTTCTAACTTTAGCTTGTTCAATTATTATGCTTTGATAATAACACCTGGAAGCTTATTGGTTTCTATGGAGAGCTGCACCAGATTTTGAACACCCCAATTTTAGTAAATAACTCCCACTATCGCTATTTACTATGTTGTTAGCAACTGAAAGACAGATAAATATGAAAACTTTCTTTATTTTATACCCCACACACACACCTCTATTGCCTGCATAATATATTACAGGCAATACTTGCTGTCACAAATAAAGGGGTTGTAAAGGTTTGTTTTTTATTTTCTAAATAGGTACCTTTAAGCTAGTGCATTGTTGGTTCACTTACTTTTTCTTTCAATTTCCTTTCTAAATGTTTTATTCTTTGTCTGAATTTCTCACTTCCTGTTTCTCCTTAGTAAGCTTGCCCCCATCATCTGAGCCGTTCTTGTTGTGGGTTTAGTCAGCGTGACTAACTTATATAGCGCAACACATGCGAACTGAATCGCCTCTGGGCGCTGTATCCATTCCATGAGTGAAACCCTTTGACCTCAGAAGAGATGGGTTTTAATCTTTCTCCTGAAGGCCAAGTGGTCCAACTCCAATCGAGTGGTGGTTGGTAGTGCGTTCCACAGTCGCGGTCCCTGGACTGCAAACCTTCGATCTCCTTTGGACTTGTATCTGGCTTTGGGTATCTGGACAAGGTTTTGATTGGTGGATCGCAGAATACGATTGGGGTTGTGAGTTTTTATTTTTTCGCATAGATATTGGGGGGCGTTTCCATGAATACACTTATGCATTAGACAGAGTGCCTTGAAAGTGATTCTGTCTTTTACTGGCAGCCAATGAAGGGATCTCAGTGAAGGTGAGATTGATTCCCATGGTTTTTTGCCGGTCACTAATCGAGCGGCCATATTTTGAACGACTTGCAGACGAGCGATTTGTCTCCCCACAGGGATGTAGTCCCAAGGGATAGGGCGAGCACGCTGACTAACCCCTAGCCAGAACGGCTCGGCTGATGGGGGCAATCTTACTGAGGAGAAACAGGAAGTGAGAAATTCAGACAAAGAAAAAAAACATTTAGAAGGGAAATTTCTAAGGAAAAGGTAAGTGAACCAACAATGCACTAGCTTAAAGTGGAGGTTCACCCAAAAACTCAATTTTTAACCTTAGATTGGGCCTAATTACGGGAAGGAGAATCGGGTGTTTTGGTTAAAATCAATGCAGTACTTACCTTTTTTGAGATAGATGTTCTCCCACCACTTCCGGGTATGGGCTGCGGGACTGGGCGTTCCGACTTGATTGACAGCCTTCCGACTGTCGCATACAGCGCGTAACCAGTTTCCGAAAGTAGCCGAACGTTGGTGCGCAGGCGCCATATAGCGCCGCACCGACGTGCGGCAACTCGTGACGCGCTGTATGCGACCGTCGGAAGGCTGTCAATCAAATAGGAACGCCCAGTCCCGAAGACCATACCCGGAAGCGGCGGGAGAACATCTATCTCAAAAAAGGT
>NC_053499.1:124677919-124790419 GCF_905171775.1 Rana temporaria
ATCTATTCTATATCTATAGCTAGCTATCTATTCTATATCATCTATTCTATATCTATCTATCTATCTATCTATCTCTCTATCTATCTCTCTATTCTATCTCTATCTATCTATCTATCTATCTATCTATCTATCTATCTATTCTATATCTATCTATCTATCTATCGATTATATATCTATAGCTATCTATCTATCTATCTATCTATCTATCTATTATCTATCTATCTATCTATCTATTATATCTATATCTATCTATTCTATATCTATTTATCTATCTATCTATCTATATATCTATCTATCTATTATATCTCTATCTATCTATTATCTATCTATTCTATATCTATATCTCTATCTATTCTATCTATTTATTATCTATCTATCTATCTATCTATCTATTCTATATCTATCTATTTCTATCTATTTATCTATCTATCTATCTATCTATCTATTCTATAGCTAGCTATCTATTCTATATCTATCTATCTATCTATCTATCTATCTATCTATCTATATCTCTATATCTATCTCTATATCTATCTCTATATCTATCTCTATATCTATATCTATCTATATCTATCTATCTATCTATCTATCTATATCTCTGTCCGTCTGTCTGTAAGCCCAATCACGGGTGAGTGACGTTGGGGGGGGGGGGGGGTGTTTGTGATTTTGCTTGCGCCCCCCTAAAAAAATGGAGCACCAGCCGCCACTGGTCATAAGTGTTTATTGAGGGCCCCTTTTTGCGTATGGTGTGGGAATGCAATAGAATTTGCCCATTGTGGTCCCAGATTACTCAATTCATTGCACATACTTTTGATCTCCCAAATATATGCAGCCCTATGGTAGGACTTCTGGGAATAATTGAGAACAATCTCATGGATAGGAATACAAAAACCCTTCTGAGACTATTGTTGTTCTATATCCGTAAACTGATCGTAATAAATAAATTGTATACGGGCAGATCACCTTACATTGTCTGCGTAGAAAACTTTGGTCAATTCTAATGTTACCCTATATAAATTGACATATGAAGCGAAAAAATGTACCAGAATTTGGTACAGATGGGTGGATTATATGGATACAGTGGCTGATTACCTGTAAAAACCAATGAAAAATCAAACTGTCTCAGGTTTTTTCTAGAAGTACTAGTTTATAGGTACTAGTTTATTGTTTATCCTACAGAGGTGCAACATCATGGCACGGTTGAACTTACTGTATGACATATGATGTGAGGAATGGGTTGGTTGCACACTCTAACAGGTTTGAAAGGAGGGGTGTTACCTTCCTTGTTCCATTTTCTTTGTCCTTTTTGTTTTTTCGTTCAAGGTTAGAAATATTTCTGACTCTTCTTTATGTGCTGTGATAACAACAAAAGATATATGCCGTATGTACAGTGCCTTGAAAAAGTATTCATACCCCATTGACATTTTCCACATTTTGTCATGTTACAACCAAAAGCGTAAATGTATTTTATTGGGATTTTATGTGATAGACCAACACAAAGTGGCACGTAATGGTGAAGTGCAAGGAAAAAATGATAAATGGTTTTGAACATTTTTAACAAATAAATATCTGAAAAGTGTGGCGTGCATTTGGATTTAGGTCTGGACTTTGACTGGGCCATTCTAACACATGAATATGCTTTGATCTAAACTATTTCATTGTAGCTCTGGCTGTATGTTTAGGGTCATTGTCCTGTTGGAAGGTAAATCTCCACCCCAGTCTCAAATCTTTTGCAGACTCTGACAGGTTTTCTTCTAAGTTTGCCCTGTATTTGGCTGCATCCATCCTCCCATCAACTCTGACCAGCTTCCCTGTCCCTTCATGGTGCCGTTTATTCATTGAGGTTCTCGAACCAACCTCTGAGGGCTTCACAGAACAACTGTATTTATACTGAGATTAAATTACACACAGGTGGACTATTTACCAATTAGGCGACATCTAAAAGGCAATTGGTGCCACTAGATTTTAGTCGGGGGTATCAAAGTAAAGGGAGCTGAATACAAATGCACGCCACACTTTTCACATATTTATATGTAAAAAAAATTGAAAACCATTTTCCTTACACTTCACAATGATGTACCACTTTGTGTTGGTCTATCACATAAAATCCCAATAAAATACATTTACGTTTTTGGTTGTATCATGACAAAATGTGTAAAATTTAAAGGGTTATGAATACTTTTTCAAGGATAGAATAGATCGGCTAACCTGTGACAGTATATATGGAATACTTATTTTCCTGAAATGTATGTACTATATGTTTTTCCATTGGTGAACTGTACTATATTAATGCATATGGCAATAAAAACCATTTTTTTTTTTTAAAACAAGGCGATATTTGGCCTGTGTGTAAGTCAGAGTCTGTCCGAAAGAAGGTGGCCGTTTGGCCAGCTTCTGTCGGCTGTGCATGCTGGAAAATCAGCAGCCGACAGACTCCCAATTAGCGCTCTCAGCCAATGGCAGAGCGCGGTGATCGTAGTGTGCGGGGGGGGAGGAGTGTCCCTTTGTCAGAACACAACAGCTCAGCGGGGGAGATCACTGAACTAACCTTGCATGGTTAGTATAGCGGCTCTGACCGGAGCTGACAGTTTTTATTTCTTTTTTGTTCAAACCCACGGGGTTGAACAAAAAATAAATAATAGTGTGTACCTGGCTTAATAGTTCATAAACACTATTTATAATATCCCAATTCTTATCGTTTTTGAACAGGCACACGTTTTCTAGTAATAATATTACGAATTGCAAAACGATTCAGGCGCAGATTTCCATCTTGCTCATTTCTTACTTGAAAGGGCTTCAAGAAGATCTCGTCCATAGCCAGTCGTCCATATTCAGTAAAAAGCTAAAGAATGGCAATAGAAATGAAAACATGAATCTTTAGATCTTGAGTTTTTCAAAACCTTATTAATATGCATCACTCGGTAAACAACTGTATGCTAAAGTCTCAGTTTTGTACTCTTGTCCTTTGCAAATTTTCTATCTAATAACACATAATTTTTCATGGAAATGAAGGCAGCCATATACAGTAAATTAAGGACACTGATGAAATTATTTAAAAATAAATAGTGATTTATTTTTTTAAATGTTAACAAAATAAAAATAAAATGTTTAAAAAAAATAAAATAAAAAATAACTTACATTTTTGAAAAAAGGATGTATTCAATGTCTTTATTTTCAAAAAATTGTAACATAAAAAATTACAACTTTAAAAGACTTGCTATGCCTCTTAATAAATGCCTCACACGGTCTACTTTCCAAAAATGGTTCATTTGTACTTTCCTAACACTTTAAGACCTCAAGAAATTACAGAGCTGAAGTGGTTAAAGTAACTGCTGGTAAACTGAAATTGTAAAAAAAGCTGCCTGACAGCAAACACCAAAGCCCCTTTCACACATGTGGACCGTTTTTCATCCGTCGGTTAAGGCAGCCCTCAAAATTTCCACTCGCCTACTAGCATTTGGCAAGTGGATTTAAGCTGGGGGCGAGTGATGACAGGGCTTCCTCCAATCTGTGCCTACACTTAGAGTCCCAATGAGATTGGCGGCCGAAGAGGAAAGGTGCATGCTCGGGAAAAGTAGTCTGGTGAGCCACGCACAGGCAGAGCAGTACACAGGTGCTCTCCTTACAATTCTCATTAAAGCGGGAGTTCACCCATTTAAAAAAAATAAAAAAATCTCCCCTTAGCTTCCTGCTCGTTCGGTCTAGGGGAATCGGCTATTTATATTAAAATATGTGCAGTACTTACCCGTTTTCGAGCTGCATCTTCTTCCGTCGCTTCCGGGTATGGGTCTTCGGGAGCCGGCGTTCCTTCTTGATTGACAGTCTTCCGAAAGGCTTCCGACGGTCGCATCCATCGCGTCACTCGTAGCCGAAAGAAGCCGAACGTCGGTGCGGGTCTATACTGCGCCTGCGCACCGACGTTCGGCTTCTTTCGGAAAATCGTGACGCGATGGATGCGACCGTCGGAAGCCTCTCGGAAACCTGTCAATCAAGAAGGAACGCCCATTCCCGAAGCCCATACCCGGAAGCGACGGAGAGGATGCGTCTCGTAAACGGGTAAGTACTGCACATATTTTAAAATAAATAACCGATTCCCCTAGTAATAACGAGCAGGAATCTAAGGGGGAAAAGTGCCCTCTAAGGGTGAACCCCCGCTTTAAGCCATGGGACCTAACAGTATGACCTTTCTGAGCCTGCCCCCCTCCCCCGAGCCCCGACCAATGTAGATGGAGAGCAGAAAGTAATGAGTGAGGTGGAGGATTGCAAAAATTACCACTCCGGTGCAGCGCTCACAGAAAGTTGCCCTGACATGAGAGCGGCAGCCTTCTAGTTTGTGCAGTTTTCTTCTCCTTGTGCTCTATGTAAGTTTAGCCTGAGCACTGTGAACAGACTGGTCTCAATGTGTGCTGTGCGCTGTCAGTGTGCGCTGTGCTATGGTGTCAATGGCTGTGCAGTTGTGTGGATCTCAGCTCTGGATTGTACTACCTCCCGCTGTGCTGCAGCTCCTCTCCTCTCTGCCAGCCTGAATAAAAGGGGGAAGTGGGGACATGCAAGCGTGGAGCCACACACACAGGCTCCTGATGATGAGATGAATGGGAGAGAGAGAGAGGATGGATGGAAGTTGCAGAGGAGACAGCAAGGGAATGGGGAACCAGTTCTAGTGCCCTGTCCCTCTGGTCTGCCCCCAGTGCCCTGTCCCTCTGGTCTGAGCCCAGTGCCCTGTCCCTCTGGTCTGAGCCCAGTGCCCTGTCCCTCTGGTCTGACCCCAGTGCCCTGTCCCTCTGGTCTGACCCCAGTGCCCTGTCCCTCTGGTCTGACCCCAGTGCCCTGTCCCATTTTGTTAAAGTTGTTGTTGGTAATATTTAATTTTGTAACTTGATTCTGCATAAAACATTGTCATTCCATGAGATAATCTACGAGGGCGTGTTTACGGGTGCAATTAGGCGCAGGGCAGTGTATGAATTAGGTGGGGCAACTGGTGGCGAGTAACTCTTGAGGCCTGGCTAGTGGCTCAGGACTTGAAATTTTGAGCCCTGGGTTAAGGGATAAAAAACAGAAATCAATGCAGCTCTATAGAAAAACAGATGTAAATAATAGGATTTTTAATAACAGCTTACCTGTAAAATCCTTTTCTTGGAGTACACCACGGGACACAGAGCCTCTATTCATTACATAGTGGGTTGTATGGTCACCAGAGGTGATTGGACATTGGCACAACCAATGAAGACAAGTTCCCCTCCATATAACCCCTCCCATAAGGGAAGTACCTCAGTTTTTGTAGCAAAGCAGTAAGGTTCCTATAGAAGGGGGGACCTCTGTGTCCCGTGGTGTACTCCAAGAAAAGGATTTTACAGGTAAGCCGTTATTAAAAATCCTATTTTCTTTATCGTACACCACAGGACACAGAACCTCGATGCATTACATAGTGGGACGTTCCAGAGCAATGCTCAACAAAGGGTGGGAGACACAGATAAGCAGGCCACTAACAGACAAGAAGCCCTATACTGCTGCCTGCAGCACGCTACGCCCAAAAGCGGAATCCTCATGTCCTTTTACATCTATTTGATAGAATTTGGTAAACGTACGGATCTGAGCCATGGAAGCCTGGTGATGCTCTGCCCACGAAGCACTTATTGCCCTGGTAGAGTGCGCCTTAACAGAAAAAGGAGAAATCTTGCTCCTTAAACCATAAGCTTGAATAATTACTTGTCGAATCCGCTTGGCCCTTCCTGGGACCATCTGGCAAAATAAACAAAATATCTGTTTTACGTATCTGAACAGTTGCCTGCAGATAAACTTTTACTGCTCTCACTACATCTAGAGAGTTCAATAACTTTTCCCCGGCTGACCGCGGTTCTGGAAAAAAGGAAGGTAAAACAATGTCTTGATTTAAATGAAATGTCGACACCACCTTTGGTAGAAAGGTAGGATGGGCAAGTAGTACAATTTTGACTCTGTGACAAATTAAATAAATCTCTTTACAAGAAAGAGCTGCCAACTCTGATACTCTCCTAGCAGAAGAGATAGGCCAATTTCCTGCTCAAAAGAATCAAAGCAATATGGCGGATAGGTTCAAAAGGTTGCTTTTGCAAGACTGACAATACCAAGTTCAAATCCCAAGCGCATAAGGGAGACTTGACTAGCGGATTTATCCATAGTACTCCCTGAATGAAAGCCTGAACTAAGGATTGAGATGCCAGCGGTCTCTGAAAAAAGACTGATAGAGCCGAAATTTGACCCTTGATGGTACTAATGCTAATTTCATATCCACTCCTAATTGGCAAAAGGCGAGAATCCTACGTATAGCATGCTTTTTGTGGATTCCACCCTCTGGATTCACACAAGGAAACATACGCGATTCAGACTCTGTAGTAGATTAGCCTGGAGGCTGGATTTCTCACATTAATGAGTGTAGAAAGAACTGGACTTGAGAGCCCTTGTTTCTTTAAAATGTAGGTCTCAGTAGTCAGACCGTCAAATTTAGCTTCTGTGAAGGAAGGGTGGAACACTGGACCCTGTGACAGCAGGTTGTGACGTAGTGGAAGCAATCAAGGTCTTCCTACCGCCATCTTTATGATCTCGGCGTACCAAGACCTCCTGGGCCAATTTGGGGCCACTAGGAGTACTGGTATTCCCTCCTTCTTGATCCTGCACAGTAATCTCTGTAAGAGAATGTATAGATCAGTGAAAACCGATTCCAAGAAATTATCAGAGCATCCATTCCGTAGGCCAGCGGATCTCTCGTCCTGGACACAAAGTTGTCCAACTTCCTGTTGAGCCTGGAGGCTAGCAGGTCTACATCCGGGGTCCCCCATCTCTGACATATTGCCTAAAAACATCGGAGTGGAGAGACCACTCTCCTGGTGACAGCTAATGGTGACTTAGATAGTCCGCTTGCCAATTTTCTACCCCTGGAATGAAGATTGCAGAAAGACAAGGAACATGTTTTTCTGCCCATGTCAAAATCTGATTCACCTCCTTGTGTGCATCCCGACTCCGGGTGCCTCCTTGGTGATTGATCTAAGCTACTGCAGTAGCATTATCGGACTGAATCCGAACAGGGTGGCCCTGTAACCTGTGCCCAGGTTCTGAAGTATACTGCCCGAATCTCCAGTATGTTGATGGGCAGGCTTTCTTCAGTCTTGGCCCAGGTACCCTGGGCTGAAGCTTCTTCTAACACTGCTCCCCAGCCCAACAGGCTGGCATTCGTAGACACCACCTTCCAGGTGATTGGGAGAAAGGACTTTCCTTTCCGCAAGTTCTTGGTCTTTAATCACCAACTGAAGCTTTGGCGCACCTGTTAGGACAGGTGCATGGGTAAATCCAGAGCTTGGCTTTTCCTGTTCCAGGCAGCTAGAATACTGCCTTGCAGTAGTCTCGAATGAAACTGGGTGTAATGAACAGCCTCGAAGGAGGCCACCATCTTCCCTAATAGCCTCATGCAAAGGCGAATCTATGATCCCCTCTTCGCCCTGACCTTGTGGATCAATTTTCTTAGAGACTCGATCTTTGGCTCTGGCAGGAATACCCTGCTTTGGGCTGTATCTATGATCATGCCCAAATACTCTACCCTTCTTAGGGCTTGTAGAGAGGATTTCTGTAGGTTTATGATCCATCCTTAAAAGCTCCAGGTATTTTACTGTATTGAGCACTGAGTGATCCAACCCTGCCACTGACTGATCTATCACAAGTAAATCGTCTAGGTAGGCCATTACCGCTATGCCCCGTGCCCTCAGCTTTGCCAACAGAGGGGCCAAACCCTTTGTAAATACCTGAGGCGCGGTTGCCAAACCAAAGGGCAGAGCCACAAACTGGAAGTGGCAATGTTTCCCCGCAAACCTTAGGAACTTTTGGTGAGCGGGATGGATAGGCACATGTAAATATGCATCTTTGATGTCTATAGACGCCAATAATTCTCTACCTTGTAGGGTGGCGACCACGGATCGAATCATCTCCATCCGGAAATGGCAAATGTTCAGAAACCGATTCAGAGATCTTAGATCCAGGATGGTTCTGACGTCTCCATTTGGTTTTGGAACCACAAAGAGGTTGGAGTAAAAACCTAAACCTTGCTCCTTTAGGGGTACTTCCATGATTACCCCTTGAGACATTAAGTGATCCAATCCTTTGAAGAAGGATTTTCTTTTTAATGGATCTTTAGAGAGCCTAGAATTTCGGAACCGGTAAGGTAGGATCTCTCAAAATTCCAGTTTGTACCCTAGGGATACTGCGGAAACTACCCACTTGTCCTGGATCTCTGTCTGCCATGCCGCTTAAAACTGCCAAAGCTGTCCCCCCACTCGGCCGAGCGGGGGCGCCTCTTCATAAAGAGGCTTTGGGGTTTTGCTTATTCGCTTTTGAACCACACGGCTTCTTGCTCTTCTGGGCCTGGCTTTCTTTAGCCTTTGTGGCTGGCTGAAAATGCTGTCGCCACTGGCTGGAGTCAGATCTTCCGGCAGCCGGGGAGAGAAAACGTTTAAAAACAAGGACGCTTGTTTTTCTTCTTCTCTGGCAATAGGGTAGTTTTACTGCTTGATATCTTTTGGATATATTTTTTCAACTCATCCCCAAAGAGGCATTCGCCATGGAAGGGGAAACTGGCCAAAAGCTTTTTGCATGGAGCTTCCACTGACCAATGCTTTAGCCAAAGAATTCTGAGCACTAGCTGGAGTGTGAGGCGAGATGCCTGCTGGACAGAATCTCTAATGGCATACACTGTAAAACATAAGGCTTTAGGCAGATTCTCCCAAAGTTTGATCTGCTCCGGAGGCAGATTTTTCAGCCAGTTTTACTTGTTCCTTTAGGACCTGACACATACCAACTGCCGCCACAGCAGGTTGGGCCACGGCACCAGCCAAAAAGGAAGGAAGACTTTAGTAAACATTCCAATTTCTTTTCAGAAGGATCTTTAAATACCTGAGCATTGTCCACCGGACAAATCAGGTTCTTATTTACACAATAAATAGCTGCATGTACAGAGGGCAGACTCCACTTCTTGGTAAACTTCTCCTCCATAGGATAAAGAACCTCAAATTTCCTAGGAGGTGAAAAACGCTCATCTGGATGTTGCCAGTCTGCGTAAATCAGATTCTCCAGTAAAGCATGAACCGGATTCAGTGATTCAGTTACCTCCGCTTTTGGTAATTTAAATGTAGAGCGTACTGCTTCAGCATAACAATGCACCTGCAATCTCAGAACCTGGGAAGCAGAGAACGTATCTTCTGATATCCCTGATCCCTCCAACTCCTCATTCTTATACCCAGATGGTGTTACATAATCCTCAGATTTTTCTGAAAGGAGATCTAAAACAACAGAAGGAGATCTACTTCCTTTTTGTCCTTTTGTGAGGACTTTGCGATTAACGTAGCAATTCTCCCTTCTAAGTTGTTCAGGGCTGCCGCCAAAGTGTCCTCAGTGACATATGCAGGCACTGGCACCACAGGAGAGGCTGCTACTCCTGATAGAGGCAATGGCTCATCCTGTATAGGTGTATCAGATATTACAGAGCAGGCACGGCTAGAGCCTCCTGTCTCAGGCGGCGGTGCTTTTTTGTCTCTTTTAATCCCTGAATTTCTTCTTTGGGAAGACATATAACTAAGCAAAAACCAAGGTACCAAAAACGCATATACTACTGTGCTAGTTTAGCATTTCACATAAAGTCTGCAACTAATAACACACAGTTTCATGCTTAACTAGGTGTCTAATTTGGGAGTGCTCAGCCAACCACATAGAGATCTTACGTGCCCTTTACGCTGCTGTGTCCCCCTCAAGGAAAGCTCCCAGCTTGTGAGGCTACTTTATTACTTCCTGCCTGTTCTGATTGCCGTAGGAATAGCGTGCCCGCGCATGTGTACGCCCGCGACAACGCCATACACCATAAAGCGTGCCCCCGTGTGCGCACGACCTAGGGGCTAATGGCGGCGGTCTGAGATGAAGGAAGATCCTTTGGAAACATGTTTGAGAGGAGGGAAGTGTCAGCCGTCCATGGCAGAGCACTGCAGAACTGACACTGTTCTGGAGCATTGTGAGTGGAACTCAGCTCTTTACTCTCTCTAGTGGTGGCCAAATGGAAGACACCTGCCCAAAAAAATAGGAAAGGTCCTTAAAGCTTCATGCTTAGGACTCTTAGGATTTTTGTTCAACTGAGCAGTGTTTGTCAGAGTGGGTAGGCAGTGGGCAGTGGATAGGCAGGTAGGCATCCCCTATCTTTTTTTATAGGAACAGCTTTAAAGTGGTTGTAAAGGCAGGAAGTTTTTCATCGTAATGCATTCTATTCCATTGGCTCCCACTGCTGTCAAAGTCAGTTATCCAATGAGGAGAGAAGGGGGGACGGCCGAACATGGCTCTGTGTCTGAATGGATATACAGAGCTGCGGCTCGGGTGCATCCATAGCTGCTTGCTGTGTGGGCACTTAAAAGGAGGGAGAAGCTAGGAGCACCAACGAGGGACCCGAGAAGAGGAGGATCTGGGCTGCTCTGTGTAAAACCACTGCACAGGGCCGGTAAGTATAACATGTTTGTTATTTTTAAAGAAATAAAAATTTAGACTTGAGTATAATTTACAAACTCAGTTTAGCAGTTTGGGAAACACTATCCAAGCATATTCATTCTACTGACTGAACATAAAAAAAAAAGAGAATTATGATAGACTCACCTGCAACTGTTGTAGATCATCCTCTTGTATATTTTGGGATAAATTATAGATCTGTAATGATGATAAAAAAAAAATGATAATGTAAAATGATAAATGAGAGGCATAAAAGAAAAAAATAGGATTTCTGTACTCAATGTAACACCCCTTTTCCAATGAGCGATACAGTCTAACACTCAGAAACCTAGCGTTACAAAGGCGCATAAATGAGAAATGAACACTAGGTACATAGAAAACTAAAGGTCAGTCCCCTTGAAGCGATGACCCCTCCCATCCGCTCAGTTGTAGAAAGCAGTCAACTAAACAATAGCATATGGAGGTCTAGAGATATGTCACTCAATAAACTCAGAGAAAAGGATTTTACGCTGTGTACAAAAATCCTATTTTCTTCATCATCCATTGAGGGATACAGTTTGAGTAAAAAAACGACTATAGCAGGCCATACATGGTTCTAATCTCGGCTGGTACCTCCTGAACCGGCCCAGATTCGAACCGTGTATGGGCAGGCTGAATGTACCAAGTTGATCGATCAACTTGGGTACAACCAGCATGCTGGGTTTTACCTGCAATTATTACTAGTGGCTGCTATAGTCGCTAGCAATAATAACAGTCTTCTCCCGATGGTGACGGCTTCCACCGCCGAGAGAAAACAATGGTCTGGCAGGAGGAATTCCTGTATCAACACCATCTGTGTTGATAGGGGAATCAAGCTAATTTCTTTCCTGCAACCCGTGGTTGCAGGAAAGAAATTCGCTACATATATGGCCGGCCTTAGGGACAACCAAAAGCAAACAAAATCAAGCCAAGGGACAGGCATATTAAATAACAAAGGAAAACCAGACCAACATGAAAAAGGTCAAAAAGGAAAACATAATGCAGAACGTTTTAACATGTTGACATAGCAGAACGTAGACAAAATGTACAGAAAACTTTCACTGCAGCCAGCAAGTAGATGACTGCTTTGCTAGTAAATGCCCGTTGCAAGTGGTTAAAGAGGAGGTCCACCCACCCCTACACAAATTAAAAGCCAGCAGCTACACATACTGCAGCTGCTGACTTTTAATAATAGGACACTTACCTGTCCTGGAGTCCAGCGATGTCAGAACCGCAGCTGATGTTTCCTTCAGCTGCCGGGTGCTGCCGCCACCATTGCTGTTAAGGGAAACCGGCAGTGCAGCATTACAGTATCACGCTGGGTCCCTACTGCGCATGCGCGAGGCACCGCTGCGTTCTACTGGCCCAGCGGCGGGGAAGAAGAAAACAGCTGAGCCGCTGACGTAATTCGCCGTGGCCCGGTCTCTCGGAAGTGGGGACAGGATACCTGTCACATGTGGCACCGGAGGGGGGGAGGAGACAAATGAGCAGAAGTTCCACTTTTGGGTAGAACTTTGCTTTAAGCAAAGAAACTTCTCCATAAGGCTTAAGAGGTCCAAAAAAGTGAGCTCCTGTTAGCGGGCATCCACGTCTCTCACCTTGTTGTATCATTGCTGCATCACCAGCCATCCCATTGGAATGGGACTGTAGGTGAGTCAACAGCGGGTCAGAGGAGAAGGCGTTGCGGTACAGCTATGACAGTTGCTCTTTAAAACGTATGATTTCAATTGAGTTGATTTAAATCAAGCCTTTTTACAAGTGATTTAAATCATGACTTAAATTGACTTGATTTAAATCAAATCCACCCTGGAGCAAACCAAGGCTGGTCATAGTGCAGTTTGGTCTATTGATCATTAAAAGTCATTCAAGTAAAAACGCCATAAAATCAATGCATCATTAAGTGAATACACTATGTACTACCGCAAACTTACATCGAGGCCCACTACAGACCGAAGTAAGCAGCTGCGTGATGTCAGCATTTAAGCTCCAACCTATGCATTTCGTTGAATGGGACTTCTTTAGGGGACCTCTAGGTCTGACTACTGCCATCTTTTTGTAGACCACTACATTCTGCCCTATGGGAGGGGGAATGCAATGTTCGTCCATAATACTGTAGACAATTTACCTGGAGACGGTGATATATCTTTGATTACCCATTATAGTTTTGTGCACTTTATTTGTGAAAATAATTATTGTTAATTCTTTTATTACCTTTTGTTACTGATTCACATATAATGGATATTTTGACTTTTTGAAGTTTTTTTTTGGTGCTGCAAATATTTACCTAAATAAAAAATATGACAGCGGTTCTAACCCATCCAGTTCTATCCAAAACTAAAATAAATAAAACAAAAATTTGGCTCTGGATACACTTTAAATACCCTTTATTTACATGCCTGCTCCTATTCACCCATGTGGTCTACAAGGGTGTTAACAGCAAAAACGGCTTGGAACCGTATCTTTCATCTGGATTCAGTCAAATGATTGTGATACACAGCCTGATTTGTGCATTGCTTACGATAATTGAGCAGGGATTTTTGTGTATGAGAGGGCTTCTTTTGGAAAGTCTATGTATAAAATGGGACAAATCCCCCCCCCCCCCCCACACACACTTTGTGATAGCTTGGAAACTACATACAGTATCAGGTAAAAAAAAACTTGATGGTTGGACAATATAGTTATAAACCCACACCTGATAAACCCATCATAAACTGTAATCTGCTTACCTGAATAGAGCTGGTCATAGTGCTGAGAGCAAAAATAGTAGCACAATCCTTAACTGTGGACTGACTGTCAAATGCCCCCTGCGTGTCCATTAGGACAACAGCAACCTAATTAACAGAAGTAAACACAAAAAGGTTAAATAAACCTACAAATGAAAAGGTAAAAGTCTTCATGATAACATGGCAAAAAAACAGTTGATATCAAGACGAGTTCTCTTACCTCTTTACCATCCGGCCTTTTCACGGTGAAGACCTCGTTCCAGATTTGAATGCCAGTGGTATCAGGATCGGACCCCCCTTTCCAAGAAAATCCTGTGAGAGGTTCATTATCCTCTCCTAGCCAGTTCCTTCGATTAATTTCCTTCTGTACAGGCACACAGTATAGATAAGTGCTAATTTTTTAATTGATGGCATATATATCACACACACAAAGCTAGAAGCATTACCTGGTGGTACATAAACCTCAGCATAAAGTCAAGCAAGAAAGACTTTCCTTTACGAAAAGCACCAGCTACAGATACAACAACTACATCCAGATCACGAATGTGGTCCTGAAGAAGAACAGAAGCCAAAGCCTCTTCATCCAGCTGAAACGAATGATCATCCTTTTGTACTATAACAACCTGGACTGGGCCAGGAGTAGATGGAGCCATAGCTGTATGCACATAGGAGAGAATACAATGTCAAAACGGGAAAAACAGGGGTAGTTTTCTATACACAGCATTAGAATCTGAGGCAAAACAAGATCTATAAGAGACAGAATGAAGCTGCTTACTTACTTACTTGGGTGGTAGACTTACATACATTTTCTAGCTGGCCATATTCTAATAAAAATGTGGATGGTCTGGAAGGAATTGGCCAAATTTTGATCAGTGTATGGCCTACGCTCAACAGAAGTTGATTGGTTGATCGACTTCTTCTGAAAGGACACGCTGGAAAGCTTTTGTACGTTCAGTGGCTAGAGTGACTGATCAATGTATTCTGACAGCGGCTGTTGCCCCTTTTAGAGTACATTGTCCCGGTTGGGGGATTCCTTCATCTACCTTGTTCACCTCACTGGCTGAGGGAGAAAACAAATAGTGTAAGACCAGCCTTAGCTATTAGGATCTTAGGGCCAGATCCACAAAGAGCCGGCGTAACGTAAATTTTTCCATTTAAGTTACACTGCCTTAAAATTTCTACCTAAGTGCCCGATCCACAAAGCACTTACCTAGAAATTTTCAGCTGTGTAACTTAAATTCCGCCGGCGCAAGGCGTTCCTCTTTAAATGGGGGCGATTCCCATTTAAATTAGGCGCGCTCCCGCGCCGGGCGTACTGCGCATGCTCGTGACGTCATTTTCCCCGACGTGCATAGCGCGAAATTACGTTACGCCGAGCTTTGTGGATCGCGTCGGGTCAATAAAGTTGCGTCGGGAAAAAAAAAAAGATACGGCGGGAAAAAAAAATTCAAAACAAAAAAAAAAAAGACAACTATGCAAAAGGTTGATTTTATATCCTAAACCACACAAGTTATTGCTTTCCTTAGAAGTTCTTGAAAGTATATTTTGCTGTCCTTTAAACGCAGACTTGCCCTCAAAAGCTAGCAGAAGCTCTTATGAACTCCACATTCAATTTCAAAGAGTGCAATATAAATGTGAGCAACTGAGAAGACCGCATAGGACCTTCTTCACCAACTGACCTTTTTGAAGTTAAAAAACACAACGGCAATATCCAATAAAGAGAAAGAGAGTGTAAGGTGCCAAGTTCAGGATAGTAAGAGCAACCGTAAAAACCAGTGCAGAGTTTGGCATTCAGGACAGGAAATACTGCCTCTCAGGCTGACTCATAGCACGTTACCAACATATTTTTTTAAATCTATAAACTGGCATGAAGCAAAATTGTGACGACACAGCAATGAAATGAGAAGATAGGAGAAACAGAGAGACTAAGAAAAAAGGCAAAAAACAAGGAAAGAAAAAAAGGAACGCAAAGAGGAAAGTCAAACAAAAAAACGTAATCTGAATAGCTGAATATAGTTTTTGCGCTATAAACAAATAGAGCGACAATTTTGAAAAAAAATAATATTTTTTACTTTTTATCATAATAAATATCCCCCAAAAATATATAAAAAAAACTATTTTTTTCCTCAGTTTAGGCCAAAATGTATTCTTTTTTTTTTTTTTTTTTTTAGAAAAATATGTAATCGCAATAAGCGTTTGATTGTTTTGCGCAAAAGTTATAGCGTTTACAAAATAGGGGGTAGTTTTATGGCATTTTTAGTAATATTTTTTTTACTAGTAATGGCGGCATTCAGCGATTTTTTTTTCGGTACTGCGACAATATGGCGGACACAATTTTTATAGCAATCAGTGCTATAAAAATGCATTGATTATTATAAAAACGCCACTGGCAGTGAAGGGGTTAACTCTAGGGGGCGGGGAAGGGGTTAAGTATGTTCCCTGGGTGTGTTCTAACTGTAAGGGGGAGGTGGACTCACTAGGGGAAATGACTGATCGCTGTTCATACATTGTACATTGAACAGACGGTCAGGCATTTCTCCCCCTGACAGGACCGGGAGCTGTGTGTTTACACACACAGCTCCCGGTTCTCGCTCTGTAACGAGCGATCGCGGGTGCCCGGTGGTGATCGCGACCGCCGGGCACGCGCGTGGGAGTTAGGAGCGAGCGGGCAGCGCGCACACTCCCCAAGTGGCCACGTCGAGAGCCGACGTCGAGCTACAGGCTATCGCGCAGGGGAGCCGACCTGCCGCCGTAGAACCGCGGCGGCTGGTAGGTATCTAGTTAACAGAGCGAGTTTAGCAAGCACAATAAAGTACCATTGAGTTGGGTAATAATGACAACCATTATCAGCGCTTAGACACAGCGGCATCGCTGTAATTGGCGCTATATAAGTGTAAACATTATTATTTCATTATTATTAATAAAGGATCAATACAGGATGTGCAATTGTCATAAAAAAAAAAAAAAAAAAAAGGACAAAAGATTTACAAAAGATAATCTGTACAGTGTATGGGGTGAATACAGCCATAGTAATAATACATAGGGTAGACCGGACTAGGTGACACACACAAATAAGGAACAGTCTCTTGAAATCAATGGGCCACAACGGCTATACTGCCGGCAATGCACCCCCGCAGTTTTTAACTCTTTCTCGGCCACTAGCGGGGGGTAAAACCGCCCCGCTAGTGGCCGAATAGTGGCGCAAAATAGCGGCGCTTTACCGCCGACGCACCTCCCGTCCCAGTGTGAAAGGGGCCTTAGTAAAGTTGACTTTGTTGTACCAATACTACTCAAAGGGCATATTTGCAAAGCAATAAATGTGACATTCATCAAGGTGAATCAGTCAACATGCAAAATATAAAACAAAGTGTTTTTACATATTGGTGGAGTTTTGTACTGTTGTGATTTCTGACACAAGAATTCCTCTAAAGCAGGGGTGGGCAATTATTTTTTCGATGGGGCCACATGAGAAACTAAAAATATTTTGGAGGGCCGGGCCAAAAGGCTAAACTCAATACTGCATAAAATCAATTGTATTTCTTTATAAAAAGCAGTAAATATCATTGTTGGACAACTGGTACGAGTACTTGTTATAGACATGGCACAGGAGGGGGACAGAGGCTGGGGACATGGCACAGGAGGGGGACAGACGCTGGGGACATGACACAGGAGGGGGACAGAGGCTGGGGACATGGCACAGGAGGGGGACAGACGCTGGGGACATGACACAGGAGGGGGACAGAGGCTGGGGACATGGCACAGGAGGGGGACAGACGCTGGGGACATGGCACAGGAGGGGGACAGACGCTGGGGACATGACACAGGAGGGGGACAGACGCTGGGGACATGGCACAGGAGGGGGACAGACCCTGGGGACAGGCAGCCACTGTTTAATCAATAACAATTGATTAAACAGTGGCTGCATGTGATGGCACAGTGGTTGCGTTTGATGGGCACAGTGGCGACAATTGATGGCACAGTGGTTGCGTTTGATGGCATGTCACAGTGGTGACAATTGATGGCACAGTGGCTGCGTTTGATGGCATGGCACAGTGGCTGCGTTTGATGGCATGGCACAGTGGCTGTGTTTGATTGCACAGTGGCTGCGTTTGATGGCATGTCATAGTGGTGACAATTGATGGGCCCAGTGGCTGCCTGCATATGATGAGCTCAGTGAAGCTTCAATTTTTTTGTTTGTTTTTTCGTTTGCGCCCCCCCCCCCCCCAAAAAAAAAAATTTGAGCACCAGCCGCAGGCCACTGGACAAACTAATGCAGACAGACAGTGCACAGTACCATGAGGAAGTAAAAGCTGCCCAGGCCCCAGCACACATGCTACAGCTATACTTACTTTTCTTTCAGTGTCTGAGAGGCTGGCTCACACTGTCAGTCAGACTCAGTCAGGTCGGTGGTCGGCCACACTCAGCACAGTCAGCACTGCAGCTCTCTCACCTCCTTGTCCACTCCTCAGCCCTCAACCCCACACTTCCCTGAGTTCCCTCACGCTGTGGACTCGAGATGGGCGGACGCAATTTGCAATTTGGCGCGGAGGCGCGCTGTGAATGCTGGGGCGGCCGCGGCGTCCTCCTCCTGATCACTCTGCTTGCTAGGTGCCGGTCGCCATCGCTCTGCTCTCCGCCGCAGCGCTAGTATTATAACTTTCTGCCGCCGGAATTTGCCGCTCCCTCCTAGGTGCCGCCTGGTACCAATGGTCCCATCGACGGGCCGGCTCTGGCCCGGAGCACTCGCCCCTCCCGCCCCTGCCTTGTACCGGCCCTGCCTACTGTTATCACCGCGGTGGGGAACATTACAGACAGTGTTCGTTTGAACAGCTGTTTTCCCCGCTGCGCATAGACACTCCCCCTTGGACGGATCTGTCCAATCGCGAGCAAGGGGGAGTGTCTATGTGACTCCCCCTTGCTCGCGATTGGACAGATCCGTCCAAGAGGGAGTGTCTATGCGCGGCGGGGAAAACAGCTGTTCAAATGAACGCTGTCTGTAATGTTCCCCGCCGCGGTGATTAACGTGGCAGCTGCGGCGGCAGCGATTTCGGTGGCGGGGGGGCCGGATTAAAAGGTCCGCCGGGCCTTGACAGTTATTTTGTGATTCTTGCATTTACGAATAGCCGCACCCTCTCACCAAGCTGCTTGGCGATGGTCTTGTAGCCCATCCAGCTTTGTGTAGGTCTACAATCTTGTCCCTGACATCCTCTCTTTGGTCTTGGCCATGGTGGAGAGATTGGAATCTGATTGATTGCTTCTGTGGACAGGTGTCTTTTATACAGGTAACAAGTTGAGATTAGGAGCACTATCAGTGCCACCCCATTGGTGCCCATCAGTGCAGCTTATCAATGCCCATCAGTGAAGGAGAAAACATACTTATTTACAAAATTTTATAACAAAAACAAAGAAAAAACAGTTTTTTATTTTTTTTAAATCTTTTTTTAATTAGTTTAGCAAAAAATAAAAATCACAGGTGATTAAATTCCTCCAAAAGAAAGCTCTATTTGTGGGAACAAAATGATAAAAATTTAGTTTGGGTACAGTGTAGCATGACCGCGCAATTGTTATTTATAAAGTGACAGCGCTGAAAGCAGGTATAAGTAGGTATTTTCCCTCCTCTGGATCAATGAGAATGCGTCTTTTTTTTAACCGCTTAAGGACCACTGCACGCCTATTTACGTCGGCAGAATGGCACAGACAGGCATATGGGAGTACAGGCTCGTCCCCTTTAAGATGCCGCCACGTGGTCGCGCTCGTGACCCTGCCGCAAGCTCTGTGAGCCCGACCGTAGGTCATGCGGACTCGATCGCCATGGGGATACCCGCAATCATCTCACGGAGAGATAGAGCGGGGAGATGCTAATGTAAACAAGCATCTCCCCGCTCTGCCTAGTGACAATGACACCGTGTAATCGGAGCGGAGATCAGTGTCATGTCACACACAGCCCATCCCCCCTACAGTAAGAATCACTCACCAGGTCACACTTAACCTTACAGCGCCACATGGTGGTTAACCCCTTCACTGCCAGTATCATTTTTACAGTAATCAGTGCATTTTTATAGCATTGATCGCTGTAAAAATGACAATGGTCCCAAAATGGTGTCAAAAGTGTCCACCATAATGTCCCAATCACGATAAAAAAAAAAAAAAAAACTTATCGCCGCCATTACTAGTAAAAAAATATTAATAAAAATGCCATAAAACTATCCCCTATTTTGTAGACGCTATAACTTTTGCGCAAACTAATCAATAGACGCTTATTGCAATTTTTTTTAACAAAAATATGTAGAAGAATACTTATCGGCCTAAACTGAGGGAAAAAAAAGTATTTTTTTTATATATTTGGGGATATTTATTATAGCAAAAAGTAAAAAAATATAGAATTTTTTTCAGAATTGTCGCTCTATTTTTGTTTATATCGTAAAAAGAAAAACCACAGAGGTGATCAAATACCACCAAAAGAAAGCTCCATCTGAGGGGGAAAAAAAGGACGCAATTTTGTTTAGGAGCCACGACGCACGACCGCGCAATTGTCAGTTAAAGCGACGCAGTGCCGAATCGCAAAAAGTGGCCTAGTCTTTGACCAGCAAAATGGTCCGGGGCTGAAGTGGTTAAGCTTACGAAACTATGCAACAGTTTTTATGCCCGTTACAAACTAAGGCGTGGCCCTCACCACTCCCACCCAAGTCAGAAACCAGCCTGAAAGTAAAATTGC
This sequence comes from Rana temporaria, assembly GCF_905171775.1. Classification (NCBI taxonomy): domain Eukaryota; kingdom Metazoa; phylum Chordata; class Amphibia; order Anura; family Ranidae; genus Rana; species Rana temporaria. The sequence continues at coordinate 124,697,882 of NC_053499.1, forward strand.
TTAAAAATAAAAGCCAGAACGCTTTTGGAAATATTTCATAACTTAGCTGGCACATAACCAATTTCAGCCTGTTAAAAATCTGTCGCACAGAGCATAGCAAGAAGCATACCACAAGCACACATTAAGAAACCACTTGCATTTTACTTTTACACAGCCTGCTGTATCTACCATCTTGGGTGTGCTGTATAGGCAAGGCCAGCCAAAGCCATGCACCCACTTTATAATGAATCATCTGTGTCTTATATTCATTATCCTACTCATACCTGTAAAACCTGTTTATAAATTATACCCTAACATAAACAAGAATACAATCAAAGGTTTTTTTTCAATGAAAATGTAATTAATTGCACGGTTTCTGTATCTGAAAATGGCAATCACCTGCTGTGACTAGTCTCATAAATTTCTGATTTAAACTGAAACTAAGCTCTGGTTTAACCGCTTGTGGACCGCCGCACGACGATATACGTAGACAGAATGGCACAGCTGGGCACAAGGGCGTACATGTACGTCCCCTTTAAGAACCCAGCCGTGGGTCGCGAATGTTCCGGCGGCGCGCTCGCGACACGGTCCGAAGCTCCGTGACCGCACGACCCGCGGACCCGATCGCCGCCGTTGCCGAGCTGAAGAATGGGGAGAGGCAAGTATAAACAATCCTTCCCCCGTTCTTCTCCTTGGCTAGTCACTGATCGTCTGTTCCCTGTCATAGGGAACTACGATCAGTGACATCACACGTCCAGCCACGCCCCCCTACAGTAAGAATCACAAACTAGGGCACACTTAACCCCTTCCCTGCCATTTTCACAGTTACCAGTGCATTTTTATAGCACTGATCGCTGTAAAAATTACAATGATCCCAAAAATGTGTCAAAAGTGTCCGATGTGTCCGCCATGTCGCAGTCACGATAAAAATCGCAGATCGCCGCCATTAGTAGTAAAAAAATATATATATATATTAGTGTTGTCAGTTAAACGCGTTATTAACCGCGTTAACACAAACCCATTTTAACGCCGTCAATTTTTTTATCGCGCGATTAAGGAGGTTCACCCTTTAAAACATTTTTTTTTTTGTCAGCACGTACCTCTTAACCCTTTCACTCCGACGGGACGCATATATGCGTCCTCGGCGTTCGGGGGTTATACCGGGATGATGCCTGCAGCCGCAGGCATCATCCCGGTACCGTTGTTTAGAGCGGGCGATCGGCTATCCAAACATAACAACCGATGCGGCTAAAAGCCGCTCGTTTGTTATGCCGGAGGAGCGGGAGGGGACATCCCCCCCCCTCCCGCCGCCTTTCGCCGCTCTGACCGGGCCTCCCGTCCCACCGGGAGACCCGATCCTCCATCCGCCGCATTCTGTGTTCAGGCGGAGACTGACACTAAGCCGTAAACGGCTTTGATTCAGTCTCCGCATTGAAACCACGGAAGCGGCGTCATGACGTCACTTCCGGGTTTCTCGGCTGCCAATGGCGCCGGATTTAAAAAAGTACACAGTATTCAGAATCGCCGTTTTCGGCGATCTGAATACTTTGAAGTGCAAAGGAGGGCTCGGAGGTCTTTTAGACCCCGATCCCTCCATAAAGAGTACCTGTCACCACCTATTGCTGTCACAAGGGATGTTTACATTCCCTGTGACAGCAATAAAAGTGATCAAAATGTAAAAAAATAAAAAAACACAATTTAATATTATAAAAAAAAAAAAAAAATAAGAAAACACAAACAATTTTTTTTAAAGGGTGAACCTCCTTAATCGCGCGATTAATCGTGAGTTAACTATGACATTAATGCGATTAATCGCGATTAGAAATTTTAATCGCTTGACAGCACTAATATATATATATATTTTTTTAAATAAAAATGTCATAAAACTATCCCTTATTTTGTAGACGCTATAACTTTTGCGCAAACCAAACGCTTATTGCGATTTTTTTTACCAAAAATATGTAGAAGAATATGTATCGGCCTAAACTGAGGAAAACATTTATTTTTGATATATTTTTGGGGGATAATTATTATAGCAAAAAGTAAAAGATATTGCATTTTTTTTAAATTGTCGCTCTATTTTGGTTTATAGCGCAAAAAATAAAAACCACAGAGGCGATAAAATACCATCAAAAGAAAGCTCTATTTGTGAGGGAAAAAATGGCGTCAATTTTGTTTGGGAGCCACGTCGCACGACCGCGCAATTGTCAGTTAAAGTGACGCAGTGCCGAATCGCAAAAAGGGGCCTGGTTCTTTAGCTGCATAAAGGTCCGGGGCTTAAGTGGTTAAAAAGAAAATCACATGAAGTATTATTATACAGGATTTATAATATAGCGTCAGCAGTTTTCACAGCACTTTACAACAGGAGGGCAGGCAGTACAGTTACAATACAATTCAATACAGGAGTAGTGAGAGGATCCTGCTTGTTACAATCTAGGAGAAGTATGTATTCTGAAAGTGGATGTAAAAACACTCACATACCCAGTGAAGTGAACAGCCTCAGATCATACACAGGGAATGAAACAAATCTCCCTACATAGGTTTTACATGTATATATGCAGTCTTCAACTTCCTAAACCGTTAAGAAAGTACGCATTGTGTTAAAATGTTCTCTTCCTGTTTCAGCACTGGGTGTGGATTCTCTTTCATACCAAAAATATGTAGAAGATTATTACATATCGGCCTAAACTGAGGAAAAATTTGTTTTAGTCGTTTTAACAAATTGGGATATTATAGAAAAAAAATATATTTTTTTTTTAAATTGTCGCTCTTTTTTTTGTTTATAGAACAAAAAATAAATCCCGCAGAGGTGATAAAATAGCACCAAAAGAAAGCTCTATTTGTGGGGAAAAAAAGAACATCAACTTTGTTTGAGTACAACGTGACATGATTGCGCAGTTGTTAGTTAAATCGACGCAGTGCCGTATCGCAAAAAATGGCCCGGTCAGGAAGGGGGTAAATTCTTCCAGGGCTGAAGTGGTTAAAGGGGTTGTAAAGGTAAACGTTTTTTCACCTTAATGCATCCTATGCATTAAGGCGAAAAAACATCCGATGGTACCGCCCCCCCCCCGTTTTACTTACCTGACCCTTCGAAAGTCCCGCATGCGTCCATGTGATCCTCTTCGGTTCCCAGCCTGGCCGTTGATTTGCTAGGCTGGACGGATTGATAGCAGCGCAGCCATTGGCTGGCGCTGCTGTCAAGCACAGCGGATGACGCAGCGCGCCGGGGGGCGGGGCCGAGTGATACCGTTGGCGGCTATGCCTGCCACTGTATCACGGGAGTGCGCTCGCAACACCTTTCTACCATGCAAGCTCGCTCGCATGAAGGTAGAAAGCTTTTGCGAGGAGGAGCCGAGACAGCCGCCGAGGGACCCCAGAAGACAGGGTTAGGGGACACTCTGTGCAAAACGAGTTGCACAGTGGAGGTAAGTATAACATGTTTGTTATTTAAAAAAAAACAAACACCACACTTATTTCCCATATCCCCAAGAGTCTTAAAACTATCCATACTTCATGCTGACACCAATTGTGGAAGAGATTTCCACATCCATACCGCCCCGACAGTGAAAAATCCCCTAACACACAGCTGAAGGTTAAACCGGTTCTCTTCCAGTCTCATCGTGTGGCCCTGTGTCCTCTTACACTGTCTGGGTCTGAAAAGTTACATACTTACGTTGGGATCACCATTGAGATATTTGTATCGCTATTGCAGCTCCTCTCAGGTGTCTCTTCTACAGGGAGAATAACTTTAGCGCTTGTAGGCAGTCATTCCTCATAATTAAGGTCATCCAGTCCCCATATTAATTTAGTTGCCCTTCTCTGAACGCTCTAGCTCCAGCATATTCCTTCCGATGATTGTGACCAGATCTAAATGGAATATTTCAGATGTGGCTGAACCAGACACTTATAAAGTGGCAGGATTACAGTGGAACCTTAGATTACGAGCATAATTCGTTCCAGGAGAATTCTTGTAATCAAAAGAACTCGCATATCAAAGCAAGGTTCCCCATAGAAGTCAATGGAAACAAAAATAATTTGTTCCACATTGACTTCTAAGGCCTAGTACACACGAGAGGATTTATCAGCAGATACGGTCCACCGGACCGTATCCGCGGATAAATCTTCGAGGATTTCAGCGGATTTGGATCCGATTGAGTGTACTCACCATAGGATCGAAATCCGCGCCGAAATCCCATCGCTATGACGTGTCGCGCCGTCGCCGCGATGATGACGCGGCGACGTGCGCGACGCGGTCATATAAGGAATTCCACGCATGCGTCGAATCATTATGACGCATGCGGGGGATCCATTCGCACGGATTGATCCGGTGAGTCTTTACAGACCAGCGGATCAATCCGTTGGGATGGATTCAAGCGGATAGATTTTAAAGCATGTCTTCAAATTTTTATCCGCTTGAAATCCATCCCAGGGGATAAAAATCTGCGGAAACAGATCCGCTGGATCGTACACACCAGGGGATCTATCTGCTGGAGCCGGTCCGCGGATCAATTCCAGCAGATGGATACTCTCGTGTGTACGGGGCCTTAGGCATGCAATACCGCATGTGGGGGGGGGGGGGGGGGAATGGGGACTCAGAAATATTCGGAGAACGCTCGGCTGCACTTGGAAACCTTCAGAAACTGAGTATTTCCGAATGGCTCAGAGTCCCCAGCACCCCCCCACACCTCTGGCCAAATGCGGTACTGCACACCGCAGAGGCTTGAATCCTGCTAGTTTTGCAAGACAACACTCGCAAACCGAGTCAGGATTTAAAAAAAAAAAAAAAAAAAAATTGTATTGCATAGTACAGTATTGTATAGTTTTATCGCTGGAGCAAATTCCCCTTTTAACCACTGGGCACGTAAACCCACTTAATAACCAGACCAATTTTCAGCTTTCGGTGCTCTCACAATTTGAATGACAATTACATACAACACTGTACCCAAATGAAATTTTCGTCCTTTTTTTCACACAAATAGAGCTTTCTTTTGGTGGTATTTAATCACTGTTGGGTTTTTTATTTTTTGCGCTATAAGAGAAAAAAGACTGAAAATTCTGTAAAAAAATAATAATTTTTCTTTGTTTCTGTTATAAAATTTAGCAAATTTCGTATTTTTTTTTCATTCTTTTGCATAAATGTGAAAGATGAAGTTACGCCGAGTAAATAGATACCCAACATGTCACCCTTCAAAATTGCACACGCTCGTGAAATGGCGCCAAACTTCGCTACTTAAAAATCCCCATAGGCGACTTTGCAGGGTATTGTGGGGTATTGCAGAGTATTGTGGGGTATTGCAGAGTATTTTGGGGTATTGCAGAGTTGGGGCAGGGATGGATGGCTGGATCTGTGACTGCATTTGTCACAGATCCAGCCCACAGCAGCTGCTGCATCCGCTCCCTCCCCTCTCCTCTCACACTGTACCGTTCGGTACAGAGAGGGGAGGGAGGAACCGGCGTCATCACATGACGCCGGTTTGTTTACAAGTGATCGCTCCGTAATCACTTGTAATCAGCGGCGATTTACCGTGATCCGTCGGGTCCATTCCCGTGTGCGCGCCCCAGAGGGCGCGCGATTCTGGGAGGACGTCCGTGGACGTCCTCCCAGAGTTAAGCAACCGCCTTGTAGACGTATTTCGTCTATAGGGCGGTGGTTAACTGGTTAATGCATGCTAATATTCTGCTGGCTTTGGTAGCCGCAGCTTGACACTGCATGGTATTGCTCAGTCTCTCTTCCACTAGGACCCCTAGATCTTTCTCCCTAGAAAGCTTCTATATCCTGCTGTGTTTTTGCGCTACATATTTGTGCGTCATCAGCAAACACTGAGATCAAGCTATTGATCGTATCCTCTATATCTTTTATAAATAAATTAAATAAAGCTCAATTTACATCAGTATACATACATTATCGCTTGTTGAAGAAAATAGTCAATGGGTGGACAAAAAATTACCGTAACTAAAAAACATTGTCCATTTCCATCCACCCAAACCCAGACATATATTGTGCTTCAGCCTGAAAACTAATGCCTCGTACACACGACCGGTTTTACTGAAGGAAAAACTGCCATGTTTGCTTTTGGTCGGGAAAACCGGCCGTGTGTATTCTCCATAGCAATTTTCCCAACAGGAAAACTCTGAGCAAAATGGCAAAACCGGCCGTGTGTACACGGGAAAAGCAACCAAGCAGGTTCTCGGTTTTCCCGGCGGACTTTTGAACGCCAAAACCGATCGTGTGTACGAGGCATAATACTTCATGTACACTGGCCTACATTTACTGCCGCAAAAACACAGCACGTTTTGCATTTTCCCACGGCCAAAATGTTCCTATCCTGAATGCGATTCTTACATGTTCAGGAGAGGGAGATTGAAGCTCATCTAAACGCGGCAAATCCTAAACTCTGCTAAAAGCCTGCGTGTATATGGACACTGAAGATTATATGGGGTTGAGTTTAGGAGATTTGGCAAAAAAAAACCAGCCAAAGCTCCGAAATTCAAGTTTAGGAGCTGCCAATGTACTCGTGTGTACGTGAAGCCTTATGCCGCATACACACCATCACTTTATGTGATGAAAAAAGACGACATTTTCTGTGAAGTAAAAAACAAAGTTTTTGAAACTTCAATTTTCAAAGACGAAGTTGCCTACACACCATCGTTTTTTCACAATGTTCTAGCAAAGCGAGGTTACGTTCACCACGTTTTCCATTGAAGCTCGCTTCATAACTAGCTTCTGGGCATGCGCGGGTGTAAAAACGTCTTTTTAAACGAAGTTTTTTGCTACACACGGTCAATTTCTGTGAAGTAAAAAACGACGTTTTGAAAAACGACACATAAAATTGAAGCATGCTTCAATTCTTTTTGTCGTTTTTCAGAAGACATAAAACAACGTTGTCCCCCACACACGGTCATTTAAAGTGACGTTTTTAAAAACGTCGTTTTTTTTCATCACATAAAGTACGCGGCATTAGACTGAATGCCCATGTGAAATGGCCCTACGTTCAGTCATCACTGAAAAAAAGTAGCCCTAAAGATCCAGATGCTCCATTCTAGGTTCAGAAAAGCTGATCAGAAAAGATGGCCTTGCATGCTTCAGATTCAGTCATCCTATGACTGGATAATCCATCAACTGCTTTAGGTATTTTCACATCAAATGCTGGCAAGTGAAGTCAGATTAGGTCTAAAATGGCAAAAAAAAAAGAAGAAGATAACTGCGCTGAGAAATACAGCGGGTAAAATAAGTACTGAACACGTCACCATTTTTCAAGGTGCTATTGACACAAAATGTTCACCACATGTCGGCAATAACCCATGTAATTCGTACATAAAGAAACCAAAACAAATACATTCACAAATTAAGTTATGCTTAATAAAATGGAATGACACAACACGCAAAGTATTGAACACGCTAGCTGAAATGTATTAAATACTTTGTACAAAAAACCCTTTCTTGGTAATGACAACTTCAAGAAGCCTCCTGTATCTTGAAGCTGGGGTTGACAAATTTGCTTGGAATCTAGGAGCCAGCTAAAAAAGTTAGGAGCCAGAAAACGCGCCCCGTCCCGACAAGCTCGCATGCAGAATCAAACACATACGCGAGCAGCGCCCGCATATGTAAACGGTGTTCAAACCACACATGTGAGGTATCGCTGCGATTGGTAGAGCGAGAGCAATAATTCTAGCCCTAGACCTTCTCTGTAACTCAAAACATGCAACCTGTAGAATTTTTTTAAACGTTGCCTATGAAGATTTTAAAGGGTAAAAGTTTGTCGGCATTCCACGAGCGGACGCAATTTTGAAGCGTGACATGTTGGGTATGAATTTACTCAGCGTAACATTATCTTTCATAATATATAAAAAAAATGGGGATAACTTTACTGTTGTCTTATTTTTTAATTAAAAAAAGTGTAATTTTTTCACAAAAAAAGTGCGCTTGTAAGACCGCTGCGCAAATACGGCGTGACAGAAAGTATTGCAACGATCGCCATTTTATTCTCTAGGGTCTTAGGATAAAAAATATGGGGTTCTAATTAGAGGGAAGAAGATGGCAGTGAAAATAGTGAAAAATAACATTAGAATTGCTGTTTAACTTGTAATGCTTAACGTGTAATACCAACGGCCACCACTAGATGGCGCCAGCTTACACATCTGGTGGTAATAACTTGTAATACCAACGGCTCACCACCAGATGGCTTGCCCCCCTTCCAAGCCAAGTCGCCAGGATGCCATGGCGACGGGGATTTGTCGAGCCCTGTCTTGAAGGTTCTGTGGGCCTCTTCTATGAACTCTGATCTTTAGTTCTTTCCATACTGGGCGATTCTAGCAGCTTTATTTTCTCTCTTTCAAACCAATTGAGTTTCCTTGGCTTTGTGTTTGGGATCATTATCTTGCTGAAAGGTCCATCCTCGTTTTTTATCTTTATCATCCTGGTAGATGGCAGCAGATTTTTATCAAGAATGTCTTGGTACATATTTAAATTCTTCCTTCCTTCAATGATATGACGTTTGCAAGTACTATATCCTGAAAAACAGCCCCACACCATGATGTTCCAACAGCCAAACTTCACTGTTGGTATGGGGGTGTTTTTGGGGTGATGTGAAGTGCCATTTGACCTCCAAACATGGTGTGTATTATGGCATCCAAAGAGCTCTATTTTGGTCTCACCTGACCAGACTACGTTCTCCCAGTATTTCACAGGCTTGTTTGAATGCTGCGCAGCAAACTTAAAACGAGCTTCAACATGCGTTTTCTTCAGCAATGGAGTCTTGCGTGGTGAGCGTGCATACAGGCCATGGTGGCCGAGTGCATTACTTATTGTATTTTTGAAAAAATTGTATCTGCTAGTTCCAGGTCTTTCTGAAGCTCACCATAAGTGGTCCTTGGCTCTTGGACAACTCTTCTGATAATTATTTTCACTCTTCTGTCAGAAACCTTGTGAGGAGCGCCTGGTCTTTGCCGGTTTACGGTGAAATTTAGTTCTTTCAACTTCTGGATTATGGTCCCAACCGCGCTCACTGGAACATTCAGAATTTTAGATCTCCTTCTATAACCAATGCATCAGTATGTTTTGCAACAATAAGGTTGTGAAGTTCTTGAGTACCCTTTTCTTTTACCCATCATGAGATGTTACTTGTGCGACGCCTTGGTAATGAGACACCTTTTTTCCCCCCCATCAGTTGAGACTAAACCAGCCGATATTCATTTGCACTGACAAGGGGCAGGATTGCTTTCCAATTACTGATAGATTTTAGCGGGTGTCTTGGCTTTCCTTGCCTTTTTGTACCTCCCTTTCTTCATGTGTTAAATATATTTTTTATTACACCTTAATTTCTGACCTTTTTTGTTTCTTTTTATGTATGGATTGTGTGGGTTGTTACCGACATGTGGTGACATTTTCATGTCAATAGCACCTTTAGAAATATATTTACTTAGAAAAATGGTGACATGTTAAGTACCGGAACTTATTTTTCCGGCTGTCTTTGCTGACCTCTCCTGACATTGTGATTCTTTTTTTCAGATAACGTCAGAGAGACGAAACCGGTAGAGCGATCGCATCTCTGAGCTACAGCACTCGTTTTTAAGACTTTTTTACCATGTGTCAAATGTGAGTACCTGTTTATACGAATTAAAGTATTACACTTCATTTATAAAACGGTATCACGCTATTGGGCGCTTCATTTGTCTCCTCTATGAGCGGCTGAAAATGTATGCATGAAAAGTCCTGGTAGTCCTAGCAGTGCGGATACTTATTGTGAGAGCCTGTTACCCCTGTAGGGGCGATTGGATTCGGTGAGTGCGGGACCATTGGGGGAGAGCACTGAGTGATCCACTGAAGGCTTGCAGTATAGCCTGTATCTGCATGAAGCACGCAGCACTTTATTTAATTTTTGCATGAAGCAAGATTTTGATACACATTGTTTGCACTTTTTATATTTTCAAGGACAATCACCAGCAGTGTATTGCACATTTATATATTTGTTATTCATTTTTATTTTATTTTTATGATATTGTTTATGATATTTATATCTCTTTATTCATTCACTTATTTATTTGGATTGGCAACAGACACTACCACGTGATAATTTAACCACTTAGGTGGATATATTGGTTTGTTATTTAAGTACACTTATATTTATTTTACACTTAAAGCGGTGGTTACCCCTTAAAAACAACTTTTTTTTATTCCACTGCCCCCCCACATTACAATCGAATTAAGGCTCTTATTATTTTTTTGCTGCTGTACATACCTTGTACATACCTGTACATACCTTGATACAGCATATTCACCCGTGCATCCGGGTTGCGAGTCCCGCGGGCCGCGTCACGATTGGCGAAAGGAGCCGAACGGCGATGCGCATGCGCAGTATAGCGCCGACTCGCCGTTCGGCTCCTTTCGCCAACCGTGACGCGGCTTACGCGAAAGGGGAGAGCTCGTTTTTGGGCAAAACGTCAATCAACAGCATGTGAGGAACGCCCACTCCCGCGGGACTCGCAACCCGGATGCACGGGTGAATATGCTGTATCAAGGTATGTACAGCAGCAAAAAAATAATAAGAGCCTTAATTCGATTGTAATGTGGGGGGGCAGTGGAATAAAAAAAAGTTGTTTTTAAGGGGGAACCACCGCTTTAAGTAGGCGCCACTACCTGCTATTTACACTCATTCTTTTACAAAGGTTTTTAAAGAATCAACATACAGGCAATGGAAGAAAAGAAGAAAAAAAATCACACAAGATGAGCATTTAGAAGCGCAAAAAAAAAAACCCCACTTAGCCCCCTTTCACACTTGTACGACTTTAAAGTCGCATGATTTTACTGCGATTTCAATGAATGCCTGTGTAAGTGGCATCAAAATCGGACCAAAGTAGTGCAAGGACTACTCTGAAGTAGGCACAACTTAAAAAGTCGTACCAGTATGAATGGTAGTCATTGAAAATAATGGAGAATGACTTGTCATACGATTTTGCAGTCCAAAATCGTGAGACAAGTCGTATAAGTGTGAAAGAGGACTTAAGCATTTAGGAGAGGAGTGTTTGAGCAGAAAAAAAAACCACACGATGCATGTAATCGCCTGTAAATGCTAGGCACATTTAGCGCTTGAGTGTTCATTCATTTCCGTGGCCATTATAAATTAATATTTTGAGCAATAGAATGAATGAAGGTTTAAACTCTTGGTGCGCTTCAATGCATCTGTAAAACTCTGTGTGCATGAGGCCTTAGTAGTGAAGCCAGAGGCAGTGAGTATACAAAAAAAAGCCAAGCGCCCACTTGTGTTGCTGTCAATCACAGCCAGTGAGAAATGAGCAAGAGGCGGGGCCAAGCCGCACTCTGTGTGTCTTACAGAGTATGCATGAGTGTCCCCCCACAGCAAGACATTTACTATAGGGGGCACTCAGTGGGGGAGGGCGACGAGTCAGAAACGCTGGTGGGGGACCTGAGAAGAGGAGGATCCGAGCTGCACTGTGAAAAACTCATTTGTAGCTGAACCCACGGCTGTTGCTGGAATTTAGCAGCGGGCCCCCCAGCAGCCACTGGAAGGTGATTCACTCAAAGCTATGCTTTTTAATGCAGAGTAGCGCAGGAAAGAAGCAATGGCACACCTGTCGCTAATCCCTGCTGGCAATCCTCTCGCACCTTTCCACCCGCTATCACCCACAAGCCCCTTGGATCGGAGAGGAAGCTTTCGGTCATGTTCGGAGATCAGCCCGAACCGCCTGAGCTATTCCAGGGGCTTTTCCCAGCCTCACGTATGCAATAGCGGGGGCTGACTATGCACCCTAGGATTAGGAGAGCATGTGCCTGTGCCGCTCCAGAGTTTTGAGGAAAAAAAACGAGTCTGCAACATTGGGACATGTTTGCGAGGTATTTCGCAATCGAGGGGTTGCCGACCCCCGCTCTAGACTTAAAACCCAACCTCCAGGCTTGCTCTGACTTTAACCACTTCCCGTCCGCTAACAGTACATTTACCACTAGCGGGCGGCACAGCAACATACGTGTATGAAATGATCCACTTCCTGGTTTTCAGGTGCGCACCACCTGCTGGCCTGTGCCGTGATTGGACACAGCGCAAATTTATCAGCAGATTACAGCCAATGATTTTGGCTGTATACCTATTGATCTAATGTTACAAACACGTACAATAATGACCTGGATGCAATTACGCACAGGATCAGACTGTCTTTTCTACCTGAACTCAGAGTTGATTTCAGGGAGAGAAAAAAAGACAGCCTGATCCTGTGCGTACGTGCAGCATACATACACTTGTTAGGCACAGTTACCCCCTTGATTGCTCTTCTGATCACCCCTGTCACCTATTAGTACAGTATAATCATTGATCACTGTATTAGTGTCATTAGCGACGTCGGTGTCTCTCCCAATCAGTGTCAGTTAGTGCCAGATTGCCTACAATGCTATCACAGTCACATTATAAGTCGCTGATCACCACCATTACTAGTATAGCGTCTATAGCCAACAGTAAAGTCCAGTATATATGTTCACCCAAACCAATTAACAGTATACTTATTGGGATTCTTTTTTTAAATCAAAGACATTTTGACCTAAAATTATTTTAAAAAGTGATTTTATTGGATAGGTTTTCTAACACAAAGTAGCAAATATATATTTTTTTTAATTTTCAGTCGTTTATACAAGAACAATAAATAAATAAGAATAACAGTGGCAATAAAATACGACCAAATGAATGCTCTATTTGTTTGAAAAAATGTATATACGGTAAATTAAATTTGCATACAGTGCTGCATAACTGTGAAACTGCCAGTTAAAATAGTTCAGTGCTGAATAGCCAGGGTCATTTAGTCTCAACCCCCGATTGCCCACCACACTATAAATTGCTGATCACTGACATTACTAGTATAGTGTGTGTCTGTCCGAGACTGTATCCTGATCACAGTTAAAGCAGAGCAATCCTGAATAATAAAAATTTGTTTCAACATGAAGAGGATAAAACCTTCCAGAAGTCAAGTGGTTAAAGCAACACTAAAGGTAACATGTTATACTTACCTCCACTGTGCTGCTCGTTTTGCACACAATGACCCCGATCCACGTCTTCTGGGGTCCCTCGGCGGCTGTCATGGCTCCCCCTCCGCAAGAGCTTTCCACCTTCATGCGAGCGAGCTTGCATGGTGGAAAGCTCTTGCGGGCGCGCTCCCGTGATACAGCGGCGGGCATTGCCCCCGGAGCGCCGCGTCATTGGCTGTGATTGACAGCTGCGCTGCTATCAATCCGTCCAACCTAGCCAATCAACGCCCAGGCTGGGAACTGAAGAGGATGACGGGGACGAGCGCCGGACTTTTGAGGGGTGAGGTAAGTAAAAACGGGGGCTCGGGGGGGAAGAGGGGTGCTGTTGGATGTTTTTTCACCTTAATGCAGGATGCATTAAGGTGAAAAAAACATTTACCTTTACAACCCCTTTAAATAGGTAATTTTGGTCAAGCTGGCCCAAACAAACTATTTTGTTTACTAACAGATGTGCCTGATGGGAGCGCTATATGTTACTTCAGCTACATACAGTATACAGCGCTGTGTTCCAGCAGTAGGACAGAGACTTGACTTTGGTAGCTGCAGCTTGACACTGCGTGTTATTGCTCAGTCTCTCTTCCACTAGGACCCCTAGATCCTTGCTGTACGTCGGTCCCTTCAAGCTGCGCCACAGGGGTGCTGATGCTCGTGACCGCAGGCATGAGAGGTAGAACAGGGACGTGTATGTAAACAAATCCCTGTTCTGTGAGGAGAGACAGATCATGAGTTCCTAATAGCTAGGAATCGCGATCTGTCATTTCCTCTATGTCAGTCCCCTCCCCCCACAGTTAGAACACAGTCAGGGAACACAGTTAACCCCTTGATCGCCCCCTAGTGTTAACCTAGTGTTAACCCCCTTCCCTGCCAGTGACATTTTTACAGTAATCAGTGCACTGATCGCTGTATAAATGCCAATGGTCCCAAAAATGTGTCAAAAGTGTCCGATGTGTCCGCCATAATGTCGCAGTCCCGATAAAAATCGCAGATCGCCACCATTACTAGAAAAAAAAGCCATAAAACTATCCCCTATTTTGCATATGCTATAACTTTTGCGCAAACCAATCAATATACGCTTATTGTGATATTTATTACCAAAAATATGTAGAAGAATACATATCGGCCTAAACGGAGAAAAAAATTACAATTTTTTTTAAAAAAATTGTGATATTTATTATAGCAAAAAGTACTAAATATTGTGGGTTTTTTTTCAAAATTGTCGCTCTTTTTTTTGTTAATAGCGCAAAAAGTAAAAATCACAGAGGTCAAATACCACCAAAAGAAAGCCCCATTTGTGGGGGAAAAAAGTTTTGTTTTGGTACAGCTTCGCACGACCGTGCAATTGTCAAATTGTAAGTTAAAGCGACACAGTGCCGAATCGCAAAAAAAAGGCCCGTCATTGAGCAGCTAATTCTTCCGGGCTGAAGTGGCTAAATAAAATAAATTGCGCAAAAATTATAAAGACTGGAAGAAGGAAAAACTATATGTGTTGCCCCTAGTAAGCAATCACATCCTTTAAGTGATACTAAAGCTTAGTTAAAAAAAAAAAAAGATAAAAATAACAAACATGTCATACTTACCTCCACTGTGCAGTTAGTTTTGCACAGAGTGACCCCGAACAATCTCTTCTGGGGTCCCTTGGCCGCTCCTCCCCACATTAGATAACCCCCTAGGAGAAGCACTCTTCCGAAGGGGTTACCTTGTGGGCGCGCTCCTGAGTCATTTATTCGGCGTCCATAGACACCAAGTGTATGACTCGACCCCGCGTCATTGAAATTGATTGTCAGCAGCGGGAGCCAATGGCTGCGCTGCTATCAATCTATCCAATCAAAGCTTGGACTCCATGGAGAGAAGGATGGCGGGGACACGCTGAGGAGATGAAGGGGCTCAGGTAAGTAAAACGAGGGGGGCTGGTGACTGCCAGGTGTTTTTTTCACCTTAATGCATAGGATGCATTAAGATGAAAAAACATGAACCTTTACAACCCCTTTAATTGTATTTTATCAGGTCGTTTAGAAAATCAAACCTGATTTCAGTTTTTTCCATATTCCAGTTTTTATGAACGCTGTTGGCTATTGTCCAGTATTAGTTTCCAAACTGAATAGGTGCAAAGTGAGTGTGCTGCCTACCTACAAGGTGCCCTTTGTACCCCCTCAGTAAGGTTGGCTATTATGGTGCAAAGTGCACCATGTTGTCTCAGACAGAGCACTTACTGAGTTTTTTTTACTTTTACAGATTAAAAAGTCTGAGGCTGGGCTAAGCTGAGGCTGTCGATCACAGGTTGTGCCCTGCCCGGTCACCATTTTTCTCTTGGTGTCAGGAAGGCTCCTACAAAAGCTGCAAGGCTTCACTTCTTGTTTCCAAGGATGCCAGTGTTTTATCAGATTACTGCTACCCATCAGATTGTGTAATAGAAGTATTGTTGCGACCAAAAAAATACTTACTGTGCATGATAGAACACCCATGCGGATATTTTACTATACCCAGCTACATCTTGAATTTCAAATAATTTTAGCAATAAAGTAAGCGTATATCTAAATAAATATAGTTTATTGACATCTGTGATGCTGTTTTGATGTTACATTTGGAAAGAAGCTGGACGCCAGCAATAGGAAGGTGGCGGAGGCCATGTTGGTACACCCCGCACTGCTCAGCACTAAACCTTTAGGCTTTCAAAATTAGCAGCATTCCAGTCATATTTTTGCTCATTAACCTCCTCCTGCCCTATAGCCGAATGACGGCTACAGCGCGGGCCTTAATTGCCAGGAGGCAGTCATATGATGTCCTCCCGTGCATAAGCTGCGTGTGTGTGCCCTCTATGAGCCTCGGCTAATCCCGATCCCGGCCCCTTACCACGTAATCAGCTGTCAGCCAATGACAATTGATCACGTGATGTAAACAAAAGATCAATAATCAGTCCGCCCCCCCCCCGCAATCAGCATGAGAGAAAGAAAAAAAAAGCTGATCACTGGCTTCTTTCAGAGGGACATCAGTCCCTCACACAGAGAGCCGTGGCTGCCTCATCTGTGCCACCTATCAGTACCCATAGGGCCACCAGCCTTTGCCCACCAGTGCTGCCAAAAAATGGCCATCAGTGCCACTAATCAGTGTCACCTACCAGTGCAGCCTATCAGAGTACATCAATGAAGGAGAAAAATTGCCTGTTTTCAAAATGTTAGAACAAACTATGAAACCGTTTTTTGGGGGGGGGGGGGGGGGGGGGTTCCACATTTTTGGCCTTTTCTCATTTTCTTAGCAAAAAATAAAAAAAAACAACAGTGATTAAATACCACCAAAAGAAATCTCTTTTTGTGTGAAAAATATGATAAAAATTTAACTTGGGTACAGCGTTGCATGACCACGCAATTGTCATTCAAAGTGTGAGAGCGCTGAAAGCTAAAAAGTCGTCTAGGCAGGAAGGGGGTATAAGTGCCCAGTAATCAAGTGGTTAAAAGTCAACAGCTACAAAAAGTATAGCTGCTGACTTTTAATAAACACCCAATCACCTGTCCCATGGTCCAGCAGTTTGCTCAATCATGCTGTGTTCTCCCCGTGTCCTCCCTCTGCAGCGCCGGCATCTATACTACAGGCACCCGGCTGTGACAGCTTGCGGCTTCACAGCTGTGTGCCCGCTGCGCTATGTGACTGGTCCTGAAGTCTTCTAGGACCTGTCATGTGACTCAGAAGACGCCGGGAGGGAGAATGTCCACTTCCTAGTCGATCAGAACGGAAGTGGGAGCAGGTACCGGTTAAATTCGGGTCCCTCGTCCCCAAAAGCTCAGTTTCACAAACAGGAGCTGGGGAGAAGGCCTTAAAGCGGAAGTTCCACTTTTGGGTGGAACTTTGCTTTAACCACTTAAGGACCCCCTACCGACGATATACGTCGGCAGAATGGCACGGCTGGGCACAATCACGTACCTGTACGTGTCTCTTTAAGCCCAGCCGTGGGACCCAGTCCGAAGCTCCGTGACCGCGCGCCCGCGGGACCCGATCGCTGCTGGTGTCCTGCGATCGGTCACCGGAGCTGAAGAACTGGGAGAGGTGAGTGTAAACACAGCTTCCCCGTTCTTCATTGTGGCAGTGTCAGAGATCGTCTGTTCCCTGATATAGGGAAAGACGATCACTGACGTCACACGTCCAGCCCCCCCTACAGTTAGAAACACATATGAGGTCACACTTAACCCCTACAGTGCTCCCTAGTGGTTAACTCCTGAACTGCAATTGTCATTTTCACAGTAAACGGTGCATTTTTATAGCACTTTTTGCTGTGAAAATGATAATGGTCCCAAAAATGTGTCAAAATTGTCCGATGTGTCCGCCATAATGTCGCACTCACGAAAAAAATCGCTGATCGCCGCCATTAGAAGTAAAAAAAAAATTATTAATAAAAATGCAATAAAACTATGCCCTATTTTGTAAACGCTATAAATTTTGCACAAACCAATCAATAAACGTTTATTGCGATTTTTTTTTACCAAAAATAGGTAGAAGAATACGTATCGGAAAGGAAAAAAAGGTTTTCTTATATATTTTTGGGGGATATTTATTATAGCAAAAAATATTGCATTTTTTCCAAAATTGTCGCTTTATTTTTGTTTATAGCGCAAAAAATTAAAACTGCAGAGGTGATCAAATACCACCAAAAGAAAGCTCTATTTGTGGGAAAAAAAAGGACGCCAATTTTGTTTGGGAGCCACGTCGCGCGACCGCGCAATTGTCAGATAAAGCGACGCAGTGCCGAATCGCAAAAAGGGGCAAGGTCCTTAACCTGCATAATGGTCCGGGTCTTAAGTGGTTAAACATCCAAACAGCATCACAGAGATATATATATATATATATATATATATATATATATATATATATATATATATATATATATTATATATACGCTCACTTTATTCCTAAAATTACTCTGAAATTCAACGTGTAGTTGGGTGTACTAAGACGTCCGCATGGGTGTTCCATCACATTACTGCTACCCCCCAGATCATGAAGTGTTTGGAACGCATAGCACACTAAGTATTTTTTTGGTAGGAATGTTACTTCCGTTACACAATCTGATGGGTAGCGGTAATCTGATAGAACACCAGCACCTGCACCCGAAGACTATGGATGGATCGGTTAAGGTTGCCGACATTGTGGGATCCCTGGAATATAAGTGTCCTTATATTAAAGCCAGCAGCTACAGCATTTATAGCTGCTGACTTTAATTTTTTTTGTTATACAGGCTGGAACTCCGCTTTAATGCAGGTCACTGCATATGGGGGGGGGGTGTGCTCCAGTTTTAGTAAGTCACCCACCCCCATAATATGAATTCTGTCTCAGCCTTCCCCACATGTGTGAGCCTTACACTGGGCCAAGCAGGAACAATGCACTCCATACCTGCGATTCAGACTCCATCCATAATGACATTATTGTTCTGACTGTAGATATGAACTGCAATCTACTTTCCCCAGCACCACCCTTTCCCTATAGAAATATACATGTCATTCGTCTAACCCAAGTTGGGAGTGTTGTCATACAGGCTGTGTGTCATACAGCTGTTAAACATGATGTGTGTCATACATGGTGTGTTGTTATAGATGATGTGTTGTCGTACATGATGTGTGTCATACATGGTGTGTTGTTATAGATGATGTGTTGTCGTACATGATGTGTGTCATACATGGTGTGTTGTTATAGATGATGTGTGTCATACATGGTGTGTTGTTATAGATGATGTGTTGTCGTACATGATGTGTGTCAGACATGCCGTGTTGTTATACATGTGTCATACATGTTGTGTTGTCATACAGCTGTGATACATGCTGTGTTGTCATACATGTTGTATTGTCATACATGCTGTGTTGTCATTAAAGGGGAGTTCCAGCCAATTTGTATGTTTATTAAAAGTCAGCAGCTACAAAAAGTGTAGCTGCTGGCTTTTAATAAACAGACACTTACCTGCTCCAGCGACGCGCCAGCCGAGGCTCCGCTCCTCTCCCCCCCTCCCCGGCCGGCGTCTTCATTCTCAGTGTGGGCACCCGGCCGTGACAGCTTTCGGCTTCACGGCCGGGCACCCACTGCACATGCGCGAGCGGCACTGCCCGGCGCTGCGCCGTGTAATTGGCCAGGAGATCGCCTAGGACCTGTGACGTGTCCTAGGCGATCGCCTACAGCAGCCCCTTCCTGAAGGCGATTAAGCTTAATCGCCTACAGGAAGGAGGAAGTGGGACAGGAAGTCCCACTCTTCCTGAAGCCCCCACTCCCCCCCCAAAAAAATTACATGCCAAATGTGGCATGTAAGGGGGAGAGGAGTGGGTTAAGAGGAAGTTCCAAATTTGGGTGGAACTCCTCTTTAAGGATGAGCTCTGGCATGTTCGCATAGTACACGTGCAGAGCCCACCAGGAAGTCTGCACGGAGCTGCGCTAATCACAGCTAGGGAGACATTGTCCTGATGCTCGGCTGCAGAGATCGGGACAATGTCTCCCTGGCCGTGATTAGCACAGCGCCGTGCACACTTCCTGGCGGGCTCTGCACGTGTACTATGCGAACATGCCAGAGCTCATCCTTAGTTGTCATACATGCTGTGCTGTCATACATGCTGTGTTGTCATACATGCTGTGCTGTCATACATGCTGTGTTGTCATACATGCTGTGCTGTCATACATGCTGTGTTGTCATACATGATGTGTGTCATAAATGCTGTGCTGTCATACATGCTGTGTTGTCATACATGCTGTGCTGTCATAGATTATGTGTTGTCATACATGATGTGTGTCATACATGCTGTGCTGTCATACATGCTGTGTTGTCATACATGCTGTGCTGTCATAGATTATGTGTTGTCATACATGATGTGTGTCATACATGCTGTGCTGTCATACATGCTGTGCTGTCATAGATTATGTGTGTCATAAATGCTGTGCTGTCATACATGCTGTGCTGTCATAGATTATGTGTTGTCATACATGCTGTGCTGTCATACATGTTGTGTTGTCATACATGATGTGTTGCCTGTGCAGGTTGTGTACACAATAGCAGAACACCACCACCCTGTAAGTACTTTGTATACACAGGGCTCCCCTCATGAGGGCCGGTTAGCCATGACGGCAGTACTTCTAAACATATAAAAACAGTGTCAGACGAGCCGTGTACACCGCACAGGGTGGCGGATAGGAGCCGCTGTAGTGAGGCTCGGCCCTGTCCCTCCT
Organism: Rana temporaria; assembly: GCF_905171775.1. NCBI lineage: Eukaryota > Metazoa > Chordata > Amphibia > Anura > Ranidae > Rana > Rana temporaria. Next base: position 124,718,079 of record NC_053499.1, read on the forward strand.
CTATGGACACCACACACACACACTGCACCCTCCCCACCCCCACTGATAAGAAGCGGGAACTCATCTCAGTACCGACCTGTTGATTTCAGGGGGGAATCCAGAAGCAGTGGGCGGGACATGGGGGCGGGGCGTAGCCCGTGTCAGCGGGAAGAGAGCTGTAGTCCCGAGCGGAAGGGGAGCGCCTCAGCCTGAAACTACAACTCCCAAGGTGCACTGCGCTCCCCAGCTCCTTATTCCTATATAACGCATTCTAATTGTACGTTCTGTAAATGATCACCTCACACTCTAACTGGTGCTGTCATGGCATCATTTATAGGTAGATATAATGATTATTTAAAACGTAGAGGGCAACACATTTCCTAGGTGAAAATCGTTGTATTTTTATTTTCCTTTACAATACAATGAACCCTTTGTGTAGGCGTTTCTCTTCTTGTCAGAGTGGTAAGCATTAAAGTTTGGTGGGTTACATAAAAAAAAAAAAAGACGGGCGTAACCTGCAAACGCGCATGCGCGCTTCTACAGCGCCCTCATCCCGCATCTAGGTCAGCCTCCGGGCCACGCCCAGCGCTCACATGTCTGGCGGCTCGGTAGAGCCACGCCCCGTGACGTAGCTCCGCCTTCCGCAGGCGTCGCCCGTTCGCTGCGTCATTGTGTCGGTGTCGCTGCTCGGTGACAGGAGAAGGACAGAGAGACGCACGTATCTATCTTCAATTTTATAATTCCTTTATGTAATGTGTTGTTCGTTAGTGTGTTGTGTGTGTGTAGAGGGAGCTGTACGGTGTTCCCGCCCCCTTTGTGCGCCATTAATGTGCATGCTTTATCCTTTCATGCTGCCCCCCCCCCCCATATATACACATTGTGACTGGAGGAGGGGAGGAGAAGGCTGTTCTCTTTATGCCGTAGGCTCGTTACTCTTGTATTTCCCCCTCAGAAGGCCTAGATATAGGTGAGCAGCGTGTAATGACTAATGAGGAATGGAGGAGATGGCTGATCTCTGTATATTCGTGTCACCTGATTCTAGAAATGATCCATTAATGAGAGGACAAGGCCCCTTCCTGTGTGTGTCTGGGAGGTTCCCCATAGATGACCAGCTTGGCCTCATCCTCCGCTTCCCCATTTTCTCCTTTCTAATGTATATAGAGAGACCGTCATCAGCAGACAAAAGATGACAATTGGCATGGCAACCCTTGGAGGATGCAGTGATTGGATGAACATTGTGGTAGTAGGCCGCATCTGGCCATGCTGCCCCTCTGAAAATGGGAGCTCTTATTTTATTTTTGTGGTTGTAAGTCTCGGTTCATACTATTGCGATGCAGGAAGCGCGCAAGATCTGTGTGTTTCATTGCATCACACTCTAAGCAATCGCACGTCGTCCTTTCCGATCTGCTGCGGGTGTCGATGTTATCGTACCGACACCCAAAAACAGATTGCAAAATGCACTGCAATTGCCAGAATTGCGTTGTATGGGTGTGAACACCCATGCAATGTTATTCAAGTGCGAGGAGGGGGGGTGCCCATGGTCCAGCGATGAGGCCGCCGGCAGCGTCGTTCTGCCGGCGCCTCCATTCACTCTGTGGGCACCCGGCTGTGACAGCTTTCGGCTTCCTGAGTGGACAGGTGATCTCCTGGGACCTGTCAGGTGTCCCAGGGGATCGCTTAGAGGGAGGGGCGGCCGAGGCGGTCCCTGGGCGGAAGGAGGGAGTGGGACAGGAAGTCCCCCCCCCCCCCTCCACTTTAAGGCAGTGGTCATCAACCCTGTCCTCAGGGCCCACTAACAGGCCAGGTTTGCAAGATAACTGAAATACATCACAGGTGATATCATTTGCTGCTCGGTGTTCTAGTCTGCATCTCCCTATGGTAATACATAAAACCTGACCTGTTAGTGGGCCCTGAGGACAGGGTTGATGACCACTGCCTTAAAGTGGAGGTTCACCGGTAAATTGCTATTTTTACCCTGAGATGGATGCTCATTTAGTCTAGGGGAATCGGCTAGTTTTAAAATCAAAGCTGTACTTACCTTTTTTAGAAAGCGTTCTTCTCCGCCGCTTCCGGGTATGGGCTGCGAGACTGGCCGTTCCTTCTTGATTGACAGTTTTCCGAAAGGCTTCCGACGGTCGCATCCATCACGTCACGATTTTCCGAAAGTAGCCGAACGTCGGTGCGCAGTATAGAGCCGCACCGACGTTCGGCTTCTTTCGGCTACTCGTGACGCGATGGATGCGACCGTCGGAAGCCTGTCGGAAGACTGTCAATCAAGAAGGAACGCCCAGTCCCGCAGCCCATACCCGGAAGCGGCGGAGAAGATCGCTCTCTACAACAGTAAGTAATGCTCGGATTTTAAAACAACTAGCCGATTCGATAGACTAAATGAGCATCCATCTCAGGGTAAAAAAACATTTATGGGTGAACTCCCGCTTTAATGCATTATTTGCATTAGAGTGATGGTAAAAAAAAAAAAAAAAAAACACACACGTCCTTTATGTCATACTTGCCTGCTCTGTGCAGTGGTTTTGCACAGTGCAGCCCAGACCCTCTTCTTTTTTTTTTTTTAAAAACAAAGCAGGCCTCCACCCACTTAGCTGTGCCATTCATTTACACAGTTCTGTGAATGAGCTACAAGTACAGTAAAACCTTGGTTTGCGAGCATAATTCGTTCCAGAAACATGCTTGTAATCCAAAGCACTTGTATATCAAAGCATTTTTTTTTTTTTTTAGAGTGTAAAAGAAGAGAGGCACCTCTAAGTGTAGCAATAAGTTGCTAAATGTTGTACCATCATTAAATGTAACCATATTGCTACACTTAGAGGCTCCTCTCTTCTTTTTTTATACTCAGTTGTGACATTACGTTACTCTCTTAAAACATTTAGCTTGTCTTGCAAAACACTCTAAAACTTATATTTTTTTTCTCTATTTTTTTACCAATGGATCAAAAAAACGCTAAACGCTGGTGAGTGAGGTTTTTGAGCGTTTATCGGCTTTTATCAGCGTTAGAGCATTTTTTACAGCTGAAAAACGTCTCTCAGAACCCACTATTTTTTTTGTTTTTTTCTGCTCAAAATTGTCACTACACAAAACTGCTGATAACAGCCTATGTGTGCATGGACACAGGATAACATAATGGGGAGTTTATTAACTGTAGAAAAAGAAGTCTACTGCCAAAGACAGCTGCTGTAAAAACATCCAGTGTGCATGAGGCCTTAAACTTACCACTTCATATGGCCCCCGTGTTTTTTTTTTTTTAGGCTGTTTGCCTTTAGGAATAATAAATAAATGCACATTTTTTTTACATTGATTATTTTTTCCCCAAGGAGCTTGCCAAGCATATACCTGTGATCATCAGATCTCGGTGCAAAGTCGGGTTCCTGAAGACACTTAGCCCTGGTTCACACCCGTGCAGCTTTGAAATCGTGCTACTTTTTTCAAAGCCTCACATCAGTGCAATTTGCACCGCTGATTTAATGCAAATTCATTTAACAGAAGTCTATGCAAGTTGCAATGAAATGGTTAAAACGTAGTGCAGGAACCTTTTTCATAATCGCTGCGACATGAGTGGTTCCATTTCCGGCAATGCGGTGCAAATTGTCTTGCCATTTTGGACCTGTGAAATTGCGTGACAAGTCGCACAAGTGTAAAAGAGGGTTTTACTCCAGCTTTCGATGTGGACAGAGCTATGCTGCCAGTCACAACACCTTGGGGAAGATATAGGCATGGCCAGCCCAATCGGGCATTGGGGAAGAGAATTTTCAGCAATCATGATGCTAGGAACCTTACGCCTGTACTTGTGTGACCTTACAGGGTGACAACGGTACTATAAATTCACTGCAGGGGAATTGGTGTTACTCGTAGGCAGAGTCTCCGGCACTGGTAGGACCACCAGGTTTTTTTTTTTTTTGTTGTTTTTAAGACCTACACTTTGTTTGTATGCTGATTGCATTATTTCATTGAGATGACTCTGTAGCGTTTCCCTTTTTTTTTTTTTTTCTTGATTGAACCTCCCTTTAATTGCACTTTTGTATGTTAAAAGACACAAAGTACAGTCATTAGTGCACGTCATGAAATGTAACATTATAAATGTGTCAGAAGTTTCTTTCTACTCTTGTGTGTACTCAATTGTACATGTGCTATCTAAATGCAGTGATTGTCAGCAACATGGCCGAATCCAGTGTGCACCAGTCTTCGCACATATCTTCATCAGCCGGAGAGAAGAGCGGCAGCTGTGCAGGTACATTCATTTATAATCTCTGTACATGCTTTGAAATATGTCATTATTATGCAATGCATACGCCTTATGAAGAATTGTTAAATGCTAAAAAGAAAATCGCACAAAAAGGTATATACCTGCAGTGACATGTATTGTTTTAGTATAAATAATTTTGGGAGATATATATTTTCTCGTGAATTTTAAGCAAAGATGAGTTTTTTTTAAAATCTGTAGCTCGCATATGTCGGATACAAGTGTTGTCCGTGTGCTCAGCGGTACACTCCCTATGCCAGTGGTTCTCAGCTCCTGTCCTCAGGGCTCACTAACAGGCCAGGTTTGCAAAGATAACTGAAATACATCACAGGTGATATGATTTGCTGCTCAGTGATTGCAGTATTCTAGTCTGCATCTCCCCAAGGTAAAACTTAAAATCTGGCCTGTTGGTTTGTCTTGAGAACAGGAGTTGAGAACCGCTGCTCTATGTTAAGCTGTGGTACAGGGGGACCTGACTTACGAACTTCCACTACTTACGAACCGGGCGCTGCGGAGACCCTCTGCCATTTTGGCCGGACTGTCTGCTGTTCTGCGCATGCACGGCCAGACGGAGCCTCATGAAATGTCTGTAATTGGCCGCGAATGCGCAGAACGGCATTCGGCAGAACACCGGAAATGTCCGTAATTGCCGGTCTGCGCATGCGCGGCCGACTTACGGACATTACCGGATTACAAACAGGAGGGAAGTCCCTAACGGGTTCGTAACCCGGGGGCCCCCTGTATTTGTAGTCGCCTGTTTTTCGGATTGCTTATAGGAAAAATGGCAGTGCTCCTTTTTAAAGGGGGGCGGGAGTGCGCGTTTATTGCAGTACTCCACTCATAAAGTTTTAATGTTAGTCTTTCTTGGTCACCTTCCTGTGCAACCTGTTAACTGGACAATGAATGATCATCGGCATACTTTTGGGGCCTCCCTTCTGCAAATAATATACCATTGTTAGATCTAGTCCTAGCTTAGTTTTAAAGTGTATTTCTACATTTGCAGTTACATTTGAGAAAACCTCACTAGATGTTCCTATTCATGCAGCCTAAAAAAATATAAATAGATTTACAAATTTTCAGATGTTTCTCAGAAGGCCTCGTGGCTGACTTCCAGAATTTTTGAACCGTGTTAAGGAGTCTGTCCTCAGGATAGGCTGACTCTCTTCTCATTAACATACAATGCAAGAAGTCCAGCTTCTAAACCTTTCAAGCCTAGTACACACTATTTGTTGTATATTTTTCCAGCCCAGCAAGCTGACGGCTCAGAGGGAGCCACTGTACTAACAATCTCATTAGTACAGCAATCTCCCCTGCTGTGCTATTGTGACAGAGGGACTGCCCCCCCCCCTGTCAGAACACTCCGGTGAACAAGCCAAACTATCTATGGCCACCAATTAGATTTGTCCTTTTGTAATAGGGCGTCACACTGAATGGATTGGTGTCTCCTAGTGCTTGTAGAAAACGTGTATTACATTTTGTTTTCTGTTGTTGTAGACAGTATTTTGTATTTACAATTGCATCAGCCATGAACAAAATGGATACTTCATGAACTTTTATGTCAGGGGTGCCCAACCTATTCAAGAGCAGGGGCCACTTAAGTGGCTTGGTAACCGATCGCGGGCCACAATGAGCATAGCGGGTAGATGGCAGTCCACTCTATATAGAGCTCACTGAACTTTTTTTTTTTTTTTTTTTTTTTAATTGGATTGGAGGTAAGCCACAAAAGTCCATTTATCTGCCACTCCTTAGAGGTGAATAGAGGGTCTGATCGGGTCGGACCGACAGTGTGAAAGGGACCCAAGGTTGCTTTCACACTGATGCACTGTTTACCCACACTGCGGATTCACCTGTGGCTTTGCTGCAGGTTAGCTGCACTTTGCCATAGGCTTCTATTATATCCTGTAGGTGTGGTGCATTTTCAGAAAGTGCACCAAACTCACAGGTAATAGAAGTCTATGGCTCAGTGCATATATAAAATTGGCTCTAGGGTCCCCGAACCCGAGGAGCCAAATAGGGGGAGATAATTGGGCCATTGTTGGACTATTACGGTACTGGTAATTAATATGGGTGGTGTACAAGAAAAGGATAAAAAATAAAGAAAAACAATTTTATTATATAAAATGTCGATAACGACACAACGGGGATACATGGTTCAAGGACACAACACAAAATACATGACCGACAAATCGCCAGTATAGTAATCCCCAGGAGGGGGAGAAGCATAGTGGGTAGAAGGTCATATCACGACATCTTGACTAGTTTCGTGGCTATATGTCACTTCATCAGAAGAGTCTAAAAATCCCCCCGCATCGACTAGCGGAGAGGGCGAACGCCACCTCAGAGGGTCCCGTGTGACAACCATGGGGTACGTGTATGGGCAGATGGACCTACTTGAATACAATGGTCTGTAGTGCAGGTAGGGGGCCCCAAACACAGGAGCCCGGGTAAGGACTTCTCGGGCCACTAGTAACCTCCATACAAAGGGATCCAAGGTATTGGATCCCGGGGGGAGGGAGACCGCATAGGGTCTCATGGTGGCGTCAGGGTAAGGACACCTACCAGTGGTACTGTGCACCAGATAAGGTCACAGCATGTTCAGGGTCCAACATCCATAGCGCCATATGGCTCAGTGCAGGTAACCCACAGGTGCACTGCTCTGTACCTGTGGATCAGTTGAAAGCAGCCCAGTAACCACACGCATGCCCATATATACACTGTGATTTTTAGTAATAAACTTACCTTTAATAACCGTATTGTATTCTATTCCATCCCAGAGCAGGAGGTCGCAGGCCACTGGTTGGGCACCCCTGCTTTATGTAGTATATTTGCTTTGTCCCCGAGGTGAATTACAAGTTTCTAATCCATACAGATGGGTTTGTTTTTTTTTGTTTTTTTGCTGAATGGTGTACCAGGCTTTAGGCCTCATTCACACGAGATGGACTCCGTTGCTACGGAGTCCGCCAGCTCAGTGGGAGATTAGTCCGCAGATCTCCGCTGAGCCGACGGATGACAAGCCCCTCTCTGCCCACTAAGCGGGGAGCGGCTTGTTGGGCACCGCTGTCTCCTATGGAGCGATCTGATGAAAACTGACAGCATGTCTGTTTTTTCATCAGATCTTATCCGATCCGCCATGGACGGATGGGGACGTGTCCCCATACGTCTGTTTTTAGCGGATCGGATGTCAGCGGTCTTCACTGACATCCGACGCTCCATAGGGATGCATGAAGCGGCCGTTCAGGTCTGCCGTCAAAACTGACAGGCGGACCCGAATGGTTCGTCCGTGTGAATGAGGCCTTAGGGAGATTCACCCTTTCTTGGTCCTGTTTACTGTTCTCATCAAAAGTGAAAGTAAAACAAAATCCCAAATGTGTTCATTCCAGACCAGAATTTATTTTTATTTTTTTTTAAAAAAAGCCTTGACCACAGATTTAAAAGATACACGCACAGCTTTTTATGAATGTCGATAGGTAACACGATTTAACGGGAACTACGTGTTAAAAATAAATTGTCTGATATCTGATTTGGCTCGGAAGTAAAGTGAGTATGTATTATTTTTAATATACATCACAGATGTTTTACAGAAAATGACAGGTGAGAAATCCTCTTCCCTCCCTTGAATGCGCCAGTACCCAGTTAATTTTATAATTTTTTTGCAACCCAGCCAAGGTTGTGTAGCATTGATGCGCGGTTGACCCTTTAGAAAAATGCAGACTTGGCTCCTGTTGTACAGGGAGGGATTTTCAAGAGACCTATAAATTCTCCATGCGCTAGCGCACCTCTTCTGGCAATCAGAAGCACTGTTGATCAATCTCTAGGAAAGATCTTCTGGGGCCAGTTATCCCCCGGTTATTGCAAGTGACACTTGCACGGAAGTAGAATTGGAGATGTATAGACTATTGATGTAGGAATAAGTCAAGTCCTGCATTTCAGATTTCCATGTGCAAGGTGGTGTTCAAAGGTCATATAATTGGCAGATAAATTGCCAGCTTTACTCACACACTGGTTGCAACTTGCAGTAGGTAATAGCATTACAGAACAGGAAGCGATATTGCACACACGGAAAGGATATTTGTATCATGTAATGTAGGTATAAGATTAAAAGTATATTGTATGTTTGCATGTAACTGTGGTTACGAGTGACAGAACTACATGACTCGGTAATAAAGCAATACTCAAAATGTGCACAGTCTGCACACATATATGGGTTTTAACACATTCATCTTTGAAAACAGTAAAGCATGTTATTGGAACATGGCTACCCAGAAAATGTCCTAAATGTCTGTAAAGCAGTGGTTCTCAACCTTTGAAGTGCCGTGACCCCTTGATAAAATTTCCCAAGTTGTGGGGACCCCTAACATTAAAATGATTTCCGTAGCGTGGGTTGTCAGCATCCAAAGCAAGACAAGTAATTTGCGCCCCTAACCCATGGACATTTAGCGCTCCCTGAGTCCCTTCCACTCGTACAGTATAAAAACTCCTTATGGTACATTTTAGGATGTACCACTCTTTCTCTTTGTTCACCTCTCTTTCCCTTTTATCTCTCTCTATCCTAATTTCTTGTCCCCCCCATCCCTCTCACTAGCCGTCTTTCTTGTTCTTTCTCTTCCTTTTTATTTGTTCCTCCACCTCTTTTCTTCACCCTTCCATGTATTCTCTATTTTTATTCCTTCTTACTCCTTGGGTGGGGGGGGGGGTGTTGGGATTTGTGCTGGGGTGAGTTCTGATCAGCCAACTTAGGTGCTCTTGATCAAGGTCATCTGCTGATCTGAGAACTGTAGTGGGGAATTTTAATGGGAACTATACTCGCAGGCAGTGTTACTCACTGTGTCTCCAGATTCACTGTGTCTCTGACTTTGTTTTGTTTCGTAGCAGTGACACCTCTACAGAAATCAGGAGATAGGGTCTCCCCCTGCCCCTCCCACTTCACATTCCTCACCAGTCAGCTGACCTCTAGTCTCTGCCCCCAGCCATGCCGTAAACTGAATGGGCGGCTGCAAAGAGTGGGTGGCCACGGGCTCCAGGGAAATCCCTGCTTTGTAACCACAAAAAAGCTGGGAGAGAGGTGCACGCTTCAGGAACAGCCCAGGAATTGGTGACCCCTGGAAAATCATCATTTGACCCCCAAGGGGGTCCCGACCCCCAGGTTGAGAACCACTGCTGTAAAGGATATCAAAATATGTGAAGGATATGTGCACTTTTGTTTCTCTTCCCCAATGTTTTCATAATGCACCTTAAGACCCCTTTCACACTGGGACGTTTTTCAGGCGCTTTAGCATTAAAAAAAAAAAAAAAAGCGCCTGTAAAGCGACTGAAAGAAGCTGCATCTGCAATCCCAACGTGAAAGCCTGAGTGCTTTCACACTAAAGCACCTGAAAAACACCTGAGTGAAAGGGGTTTTGGCGTTAAAAAAAGCGCCTGAAAGAAGCCTCATCTGCAATCCCAATTTGAAAGCCTGAGTGCTTTCACACTGAGGCTCTGCGTTGGCAGGGTGTAAAAAAAAAGTCCTGCAAGCAGCTCTTTGCAGTGCTTTAGGAGCGTTGAATACACCGCCCCTAAAGCCCCCTTCCCATTGAGGCACTTTTTTTTTTTTTTTTTTACGCCAAAGTGCATGAAAAATGCCCCAGTGTGAAAGGGGCCTTAAAGTATAAGTTCTCATTTTCAAAAAAATGCAATAGAACGAACACCCTATACCAGTAAACCTTGGCACCCCAGATGTTTTGGAACTATATTTCGCATGGTGCTCAACTACACTGCAGAGTGCATGACCATCATGGGAAATATAGTGCCAAAACATCTGGGGTGCCGAGGTTCGCCATCGCTGCCCTATACCCTCCCCACCGCTATAAATACATCCCGTGAGTAGTCAATGGTCATGCTCTAATGTAGCGGTCCAGGGATTTAATATCTTCACTCTTCTTTCCCTTTCGTTCTGCAGGGCTTCTGGGACAGATCAGAGTGTTTGTGATTGGTCAGCACCAGCTCAGAGAATCACTCTGATCCGTCCTGCAGAAAGAGGGAAAGAGCAGGGATTTTAAATCCCCATACTGCTACACCAGCTGTGTGGGCACTGACAGCTTATCACCCACATAAGTATATGTAGGGTGTTCACCTTTTAATTTGTTTCTGAAAAAGTAAACTAACCCTTTTCATGTTTCACAATCCATTCATGGTAAATGAAAACTTGTATACAACATATTAGGCTGTCTTATTGAATGAAGTTGAGAATTTTGCCAGGGACTAGGGTCATGAGTAATAACATTTCAAAGTTTTGCTGTATGACACTATGCAAAGGAAAAATGCCAGGGACCTGCACTTTGGTTCATTATGGTATATTATAATAAATGAGCTAGTCTTAGAAAGGATAGCAGATACAATATAAACGTTAAATTATGGCACACTTTTTCTGATTTTTATTTTTTTCTGTAAACTTGGTCCGCTTTTAAACAAAATTTTAGTGTAGGAATGTGAAACCGATTGTAACTGTAACTTGTTTGTGAAATGCAATTCTCTCTCCAGCTTCTCTATTGACCAATAAATTGTAGTGCTGTAATAGTTCATACAGTGCATCTGGGAAGTATTCTCAGCGCTTCACTTTTTCCACATTTTGTATCTTGCAGCCTTATTCCAAAATGGATTAAATTCATTACTGTATTTTCCTCCAAAATTCTTCAAACAATACTTCATAATGACATTTTTTGCAAATTTTATTAAAATATAAACTAATAAAATCACATGTACATACGTATTTACAGCCTTTGCTGTGAAACCTTAAAATTGAGCTCAGGTGGAACCTGTTTCCACTCATCGTCCTTGAGGCTGGGTTCAGACTGATACGACAGGACAGTCATACAACTTTCATCCTACTTTGCTCTGCGACATTAGTCCTACATCGATCCTACATTGGTTCGACTTTCATGAACAGGATACTATTTTGATCCGACTTTGTGACAGTCTGACTGACTGGTTGTTTGACCAATCAAAACAATCTCAGTGTGAGAGAAATTCCTTTTACTGCTGTTGTAATCACCATGTCGGATGGTTAGGACAAGGATCCTACTTTGGTCCGACTTCAATGATATTCAATGGGCTGAAGTAGGATCAAAGTCGCACCAAAGTAGTACAGGGAGCATTTTCAAAGTCGGACTGACTTGTGTCGGACCAGTTAAGACGTCTCCCATAGGGAAACATTGATTTTCACGCGTCATGAGCTCCCAATGTTGGAGCGTTTGTCGGACCAGTGTGAACCCGGCCTAAGATGTTTCTACAACTTGATTGTCCACCTGTGGTAAATTTAGTTGATTGAACATTGGTTTGGAAAGGCACACACATGTTACAGTACATGTCAAAGCACAAACCAAGACACGAAGTTCAAATGACGCAGGATTTTATCAAGGCACAAATCCGGAGAAGTGTACAGAAAAAATGTTTGCAGCATTGAAGGTCCCAATGAGCACATCATCCGTAAATGAAAGAAGTTTGGAACCACCGAGACTCTTCCTAGAGCAGGGCACCTGGTCAAACTGAGTGATCGGGGAGACGCATCTTTGGAGCGGTGAAGGAGCAGTGTGTATACTGCTCCTGCCCATTGATATCAATGGGGCACCGCGGCTATACCGCCGGCAACGTGCCACTGCAGAGGTGCTTTGTGGTGGTTTTAATCCTTTTTCGCACGCTAGCGGCCGAATAGCATCGCCCCAGTGTGAAAGGCGCCTTAGTCAGGGAGGTGACCAAGAACCTGATGGTCACTCTGACAGCGCTTTAGCATTTCTCTGTGGAGAGAGGAGAATCTTCCAGAAGAACAAACATCTCTGCAGCACTCCACCAATCAGGCCTGTGTGGTAGAGTGGCTAGAACGAAGCCACTCCCCAGTAAACATGACAGCCCGCCCGGAGTTTTCTAAAAGGCACCTGAAGGACTCTGACCATGAGAAACAAAATTCTCTTGTCTGAAACAAGGATTGAACGCTTTGGCCTGAATGGCAAGCGTCATGTCTGGAGGAAACCAGGCACCACTCATCACCTGGCTAAAACCATCCCTACAGTGAAGCATGGTGGTGGCAGCTTCATGCTGTGGGGATGTTTTTTAGCAGCATGAACTGGGAGACTAGTCAGGATTAAGGGAAAGATGAATGTGGCAATGTACAGAGACCTCCTTGATGAAAACCTGCTCTGGACCTCAGACTGGGGTGAAGGTTCATCTTCCAACAGGACAATGACCCTAAGCACACAGCCAAGATAACAAAGGAGTGGCTATGGGACAACTCTGTGAATGTCCTTGAGGGGCCCAGACCTGAACCCGATTTAAACATCTCTGGAGAGATCTGAAAATGGCTTGTGCGCTGACTCTCCCCATCCAACCTCATGGATCTTGAGAAGTCCTGCAAAGAAGAATGGGAGAAACTGCCCAAAAATAGGTGTGCCAAGCTTGTAGTAATCTTAAAAAGAGTTAACATAACAAAATGTGTAAAAAGTGAAGCGCTTTGAATACTTTCTGGATTCACTGTGAATTGGTTGAAAGTCTGCCCAGAAAATAAGAATTTGCAGATGTACAGTACTTTCCATTGGTGTTTAAAAACTTGGCCCGAGCAATGTGCTAAACGGGTGAAACTCCTTTTTTTTTTTTTTTTTGTGCTAGTTCACACCAGTTGCTGTTCCGTGTGCTTTTTTTTTTTTGGCACTAAAATGCGTGTTTTCCATGTATTCCAATGGCTCTAGTTCACACCATATGCAGTCAGTTTCTGCACCGGAACTGACTGTATTGGTGCAGAAAAAGCAGAACTACATCGAACTGCATCTGGTGTGAACTGGCCCTTAAGAATTTTAAGATTTGAAATTGCAAGTACTCTTTTAAGAACATAGAGTCCAGGATGCAAAGGACAGTTGTCTCAGATACACAAGAGTAACATTTTTAAAATCAAGTAACTGTACTCTTAAGTACAAGCCTGGTGCCTTTGGCTGGTAAAAGTCTATAGTCGCACTATACACTTGTTGAAGTGGTTGTAAACCTCTGAAATGGAAAAATGAGCAAAGCATATACCTTTTTAGTGTTCACTTATCTCAATCCAAAGCACCCAGTGTGGTTCCTATCTGATCTCTCTTTCCTCTGCTGTCTGCATGAGTCACTTCTGACAATATGACTGGACGCCCAACCCTAACGCTAACCCCAGAGATGCCCCATCCCCAGCGCGTAGGTAATTGACAACCTCAGCTGTGCATGTTTCCCTATAAGACTGTGTAGTGTGTCTTATCCCTTGACCCGGGTCTCAGATTAAACTCTGCTATCCTCTCTAAGTTGTGCAGTGTGAGGTCAGAGTCAGACCCCCTGCCTTCTGGAGCCAAGAAAACGCCTTTGATGTGTGTGTGTGTGTGTGTGTGTGTGTGTGTTTAGAAGGATGTAGAGGAGAGGGGCAGCAGATAATCGGGTACTACTTATGTAGGATTTATTTCAAATCTGTGTATCACCTGAGGCTAGTCATTTCAGTGGGTATATGTAAGTGTTTACAACCATTATCCTCTTCAAGTGTAACATTTTTACTTCTTATCTGATGGTGAATAAATGCCTATATTTGTGTGTTGTGAAAATAATATTTAGATAAAAACCAGAACCCATTATACAATCGCCTGAATCCTAGGGGCGCACTGTGGAAATCTTAAGTCAACTTTCCTGTGTAGTGTAGAAGTCTAGAGGTGTCAGTACATACAGGTCATTCTCAAAAAATTAGCATATTGTGATAAAGTTCATTTTCTGTAATGTACTGATAAACATTAGACTTTCATATATTTTAGATTCATTACACACAACTGAAGTAGTTCAAGCCTTTTTATTGTTTTAATATTGATGATTTTGGCATACAGCTCATGAAAACCCCAAATTCCTATCTCAAAAAAATTAGCATATCATGAAAAGGTTCTCTAAACGAGCGCTTAACCTAATCATCTGAATCAACTAATTAACTCTAAACACCTGCAAAAGATTCCTGAGGCTTTTAAAAACTCCCAGCCTGGTTCATTACTCCAAACCGCAATCATGGGTAAGACTGCCGACCTGACTGCTGTCCAGAAGGCCATCATTGACACCCTCAAGCAAGAGGGTAAGACACAGAAAGAAATTTCTGAACGAAATGGCTGTTCCCAGAGTGCTGTATCAAGGCACCTCAGTGGGAAGTCTGTGGGAAGGAAAAAGTGTGGCAGAAAACGCTGCACAACGAGAAGAGGTGACCGGACCCTGAGGAAGATTGTGGAGAAGGACCGATTCCAGACCTTGAGGGACCTGCGGAAGCAGTGGACTGAGTCTGGAGTAGAAACATCCAGAGCCACCGTGTACAGGCGTGTGCAGGAAATGGGCTACAGGTGCCGCATTCCCCAGTTCAAGCCACTTTTGAACCAGAAACAGCGGCAGAAGCGCCTGACCTGGGCTACAGAGAAGCAACACTGGACTGTTGCTCAGTGGTCCAAAGTACTTTTTTCGGATGAAAACCAATTTTGCATGTCATTCGTAATCAAGGTGCCAGAGTCTGGAGGAAGACTGGGGAGAGGGAAATGCCAAAATGCCTGAAGTCCAGTGTCAAGTACCCACAGTCAGTGATGGTCTGGGGTGCCATGTCAGCTGCTGGTGTTGGTCCACTGTGTTTTATCAAGGGCAGGGTGAATGCAGCTAGCTATCAGGAGATTTTGGAGCACTTCATGCTTCCATCTGCTGAAAAGCTTTATGGAGATGAATAGTTCATTTTTCAGCACGACCTGGCACCTGCTCACAGTGCCAAAACCACTGGTAAATGGTTTACTGACCATGGTATTACTGTGCTCAATTGGCCTGCCAACTCTCCTGACCTGAACCCCATAGAGAATCTGAGGGATATTGGGAAGAGAAAGTTGAGAGACGCAAGACCCAACACTCTGGATGAGCTTAAGGCCGCTACCGAAGCATCCTGGGCCTCCATAACACCTCAGCAGTGCCACAGGCTGATTGCCTCCATGCCACGCCGCATTGAAGTAGTCGTTTCTGCAAAAGGATTCCCGACCAAGTATTGAGTGCATAACTGAACATAATTATTTGAAGGTTGACTTTTTTTTTTATTAAAAACACTTTTCTTTTATTGGTCGGATGAAATATGCTAATTTTTTGAGATAGGAATTTGGGGTTTTCATGAGCTGTATGCCAAAATCATCAATATTAAAACAATAAAAGGCTTGAACTACTTCAGTTGTGTGTAATGAATCTAAAATATATGAAAGTCTAATGTTTATCAGTACATTACAGAAAATAATGAACTTTATCACAATATGCAAATTTTTTGAGAATGACCTGTACCTTCACCAATTTGTAAGTTCCTGCCACTATGCCTAAATAACAAATGAGTCTGATCTCCGAAGCTCCAGTACTCCAAGTTGTGTCAAGCTTGCCTACTGAGTCACGTTTTCT
Organism: Rana temporaria; assembly: GCF_905171775.1. Taxonomy (NCBI): domain Eukaryota; kingdom Metazoa; phylum Chordata; class Amphibia; order Anura; family Ranidae; genus Rana; species Rana temporaria. Next base: position 124,733,734 of record NC_053499.1, read on the forward strand.
TTACATTGTGGCATTTGTTGGCCTCTAGATTTTTTTTATTTAAATTTGTATGTCTTTTTTTTTTCTTTACTTTCCCTTTTTTTTTTTTTTTTTTTTTTTTTTTTTTTTAGTACTGGTAAATTGGTAACCTGAGACTGCTTGGCCTCATCTCCCACACATTATAGAATACCAAACTTTTGAAATGTGGCTGAGGCTTTTTAATGATCAAGTATTGTTTTATCCTTGTATATAAATTTCATTAAAATACTGTTAGGGTTTTTTTTTTATTTCGATTTTAGAATTTATTTAATTCTAAACTTGAATTGCTGTTTTTGCACATCTTTATTTTCTGGCTCAACTATTAGTGTAGCACAAAGTATGCCATTGTGTGGGCTTATAAGCAGCTGGAGAATGAGACTTAATCTCAGTGTGACTGTACAGTGGATACATGCAGAGGAGTCACGATGAAAGCACCATACTGAGCCAAGAAGTTTGTCTGGAAGACGCTAAGACCCCTTTCACACTGGGGCCACGTTCGCTGTTTAAGCTGCAAAATGTTTTATTTATTTTTTTGCCCGCTAGCAGGGCACTTTTAATCTCAAAGAAAGGGTTTAAAACTCCCTGCTTTGCAGTGCTTTTCATGTTCTTTGGAAGCGCTGCCTCTTCATTCCAATGGGCAGCTCTAAATACAGAGTTCCCAACCCGCCCTAAAGATGCTGCTTGCAGGACTTTTTCTAGAACGTCCCACAAGCGCACCGCCCAAGTGAAAAGTCACACTGGAATGAATGGGATGTGGTTTTCAGGCGCTTAGCAGAGACTATTTCTGTGCTAAAGTGCCTGGAAATCCACCCAGTGTGAAAAGGGGGTCTAAAGTTATTGTCCCGTTTTTTTTTTTGTTTTTTTTTCTACACACTTTGCAGTAGCAGTTTTTAAAATCTATCCTTGTATATTCCAAAGGTTCTTTTTATGATGGATAAACACTTTTTGTTACGGAATGTTTTTAAATTCGGAAAAAAAAAAAAGTTTAACCAGTTCTAGGGACACATGGTCATATCCACATCCTAATACATCCTAGTAAAGTTAAAAGATTGGGAGGAAAGACTCCCTCCCATAGATTTTTGAGGATATGAGGTGAGCACCGAAACACAAAATATATGTATAAAAACATGTTGATGTGTGAGTAACATATGGCACATGTTCCTAATAATATATAGAGAAATTGTTGAACCTAGAGTAGTCCAACACGTTTCACGGGGCTTGATCTCTGCTTCCTCAAGAAAACTCAATATGCATCTATACTTTTAAATTACTTGAGTCAGCTTGCAGATCGCAACGTCTGATGGTTCGGTCATCCAAGGTTCCGGGATCCGAACTACAGCTATGTGCCGTTCGGACCCATTAAGAACACACACAAGGCAGGCTGTATGTATGTTCAAACAGGACTCTCTTTAATGGCAGCATTCTGCTGGTTATATACAGTTTACAAGCTTATCAATCAAAGAACAATGAAATCTCCACCCCCCCCCCCTTTTCACACACTGGGGATTCCATACAGATTTTAGGTAGACACTCTGGTGCCGACCCTGACAAGACACATTTCTTTAGATAATGACATCAGTGAAGTTAATTACTAATTGTAACGGAATACATTATCTAGACAGATTGGCTCCGCATATAGAAGAGGTAATTTCCTACAGCGTTGTATAAGGTACAACGAAGCAATCAGAATAATTAACATAAGCCAATTATCTAATCATTTAGCCTGACGAGGTGACTAGGCGTCTCGTCTGCAATTCCCCACTATACAATACACATACAATGAACTTCAATCGCATTCTAAAAGACATTTAGTTGAGGTAATTATCTCCCAGAGACATCCCGTCTCTGACAACAGCTATTCACCTGCAGAACACAATAAAAATGTATTTCACAAGCCGACCCCACTTAGTATTTCAATAGCCTGAGCTAAGCATTGAAGGGTCATTGTCCTATTGACCTAGTCAGGACAAAATAAACCACTTGTAATATGTCCCATCTCATGTAATACATGAATTATGATTTATCAGACACCCTCTCCTGTGTAACAGATGTCAAGTAGAAACACTTTAGCATCCCAAGGTCCATGACAATTGTGCTTACCAATTCCATCAAAATCTAGCTGTGCATAATTTCCAGCATAGAAAGAGAACAAAGCAGACTCAACCCTCTGTTCCATGGTGGCAGAACTTAGAATGCACTCTGGCAGACACTGGATCACACCTTGGCTGGATTCAGGTGGGCAGCATTAGCATGTCTAAAATATAAAGAGAACCTGTCTCAGCAGTTCCATTATTTAATATTAAACCGTTTATATACAATCTAACAAATATTCTTCCCTGTCCCAAGGTGGGGCATACCTGAGGCCATCCCAAACAAGGTGGTTGTTGTAGGATGGAGGGACACAGAGTTGTCTGCAACTAACAAAAACATCCACAGCTCAATTCAACCATCAAACTATTGATATCTCACCCCCCCCCCCAAACCTACATACATCATTCACACAGTCGCCACATTTGAAAACCACCTATACACAGGCATAACAACATGCATGCCACACACTCACATAATCGGCCACTCAAGAGTCTGTGTAGTGGTGCAAATTTTGATCAACGTGTGGTCATTACCATTCATGAGAACTTGATCTATTGACCACTTATCATGATCAGGCCTGTTGTACTTTTACTCCACCAGCTGCACCGCTGATCAGTGTATGTTGATGCAATGACGCAGGGGTAAGGATTTCAATTCGTTCAGCCGGCTGAGATTCAAATATAGTGGCGGCATTATTATAATTTTTTTTTTTTTTTTTTTTTTTTTTTATGGGCCAAGCACATTTTCTGAAAGCATGGGGAAAATGGGTTTTATTTTGCCAAAATTCCTTTTTTCTTTTTACTTCCTGTGCACTGAGCTTATCAATAAAACAATCTTATTTTATTTTTTTCTGAAATAAAATAATCTTTTTTCAGTTAGTGATTTTTAAGGATTTAAGAAAGAGAGATTTACTGGTCGGATCCACAGGTTAAGACCCTGTTCACACTGAATGCGGCTTTGAACTGCGCTACTTTTAACAGGATTTTAAAGCTGTCAGTCAGTGAGATTTCATGTGCGGCTTGCTGACATCTGTGCGACTTCATGCACAGATGTGTAGCAACTCGCACATGAAATCACCAAAAATAGCGCAGGAAACTCTTTCAAATCGGTGCAAAAAGTCTGAGTCTCACCGATTTGAACAGTTCCATGGACACAAATAGAGTGCGAATTATCATGCGATTATTTATTTATTTATTTATTTATTTATTTTTTAACTTTTAAATTCTATGGCAAGCCACACAGGTTTGAGCGGGGGCAAAAAATAAAAAATAAACAAATGAATGCAGCCCCCCACCTCTAAGAATTGGTAAAAGTTGGTTCCTGGGCCTGCTTTAAAGTACAGTGTACACAACAATGGGAAAATAAAGTTGTCCGAAATTTGTTAGATTGAATAATTATTTATTTAGGTTGTACATTAAAACTTTAATTATTAAAACAGGAAATGTGCGCGCAAATCCATTCTTATGTTTCAGACAACAATCCATTCTCTGTGTAATAGGCGTACTTGTGATCATGTGCAATAAATCTTCTAAAGCCTTAATTTTCCTCTAAACTGCTTGCTGCTTTCCTTTCCCCTGCGTATGACTTAACCCTGACCCTGCCAACCATCTTACTTTAAGATTGTCTTTTCTTGTGCATGTATAGTTTCTAACATAATGCTACACAGTTTTTAATGATGGCCAACAATGTTACACGCTGGTCTGATGACTAAATTAAGGAGGTCAAAGCAACAATCGGGCAAGTTTTGTTGTGCTTGTACTGACCTGATGAGCCTCCATTGTTCTCGTTATTGTAGAGAGGAGATTGCAAAAATGCGAGTGTCGTAGGCAAAGTTGCTAGAGATATAATCTTGCCTTCCATCTTTTATCGCTAGTAATTTTATGGGGTAAAGATATTTGTGTAACAAAACAAAATGAGGTCAATTGGATCCTTTTTAAAATAAGGCTGTACCTGCTGTATCTCAGATACACTACGCCGCCGTAACCTAGTGAGGCAGGTTCTGTATTCAGAAAGAACCTGCGCCCTAAGTTACGGTAGCGTATGTGGTGCGGCGTAAGCCCGCGTAATACAAATTATCCAGGCAGTGGGCGTGTTGTATGTTAATCAAGGCTGACCCCACGTAAATTACGTTTTTGACTTACGGCGCATGCGCCGTCCGTGAACGTATCTCAGTGCGCATGCTCCAAATTACGCCGCAAATAGTCAATGCTTTCGACGTGAACGTAACTTACATACAGCCCTATTCGCGAACGACTCGCGCAAACAACGTAATCGACGGAAAATTCAGCGCTGGCCCGACGTCCATACTTAACATTGCGTACGCCTCATAGCAGGGGTAACTTCACGCCGGAAAAAGCCTTACGTAAACGACGTAAAAAAATGTGCCGGGCGGACGTACGTTTCTGAATCGGCGTATCTACCTAATTTGCATATTCAACGCAAAAGTCTTGGGAAGCGCCCCTAGCGGTCAGCGTAAATATTGCACCCTAAGATACGACGGCGTAGGAGACTTGCGCCGCTCGTATCTAGGCAACATTGAGGCGTATCTGATGCTATGAATCAGGCACCGAGAAGCGACGGCCCGCATTCGGAGTTACGACGGCGTATCTGGAGATACGCTGACGTAACTCCTTTCTGAATCCGGGCCAATAGCTTTTAATTGCCTAAATTTGAGAGGGTCATTGTGAACCAAAACTTAGATGCTTTTTTATATACTGCACTGGATGACATATGTTTTTTACTTGACAAACCTCTGCTTATCTACAGCTTTACATGTAAATTATTTGGGTAGTAATGACAAAACTATTTGAACAGTTGACTGCCAGTTGTGCAAGTTCTGCATGACCCACTCATACTCGGGTAAAAAAAAGATTGGAGCCACCGACGTGTGTGTGCGCGCGCACCAGAGCTTTAATGATTTCTCTATTTTTGTATTGAGGGACACGGCACAATACAATAATATAATATACATCTGGGGTATATTGTTGCTTACAGGTCTTGTGAAAACTAATGAGGGACATTTTCCTATAGTGGCTTTACCCCTCTACCTGCTGTATAGCTCAGTTAAGCTTTGTGCTCTGATGGTAGGACACCTCTTTTCAGCTCTGCTGGATTTAAGATTTTGTGTGTGGATATCTGCAATCAGACAGCGGTTGGTAGTGTTGCAGATCTTGATATTTTGGAATGTATGTCTCTTTCCAGTCAGCAAATGACTGGAAATCGGGCGTTTCACTGTGATGGCTTGCTATATTAGGCTGTCTTTCATGAGCTTAAATGCACAGTGCTTGTGTTGCTGACTGTTTTTGTGAATTTACTGCACCAAATCTCTTCAGGTTCCAGAGCCAGCAGACCTGATTTCCAGGCTGTCTCTGAAGACTTGCCAGTGCGGTAGGTGACTGGCTTTTACTGTCTCTGGGTAGGCTTGAAGCACCTTGCGTTTTTCTTGCATATAAGCCCTGTGCTTTACAGCATGTTCCCACACCTTTCACAACTATTTTACTTGAGAGCTCTTTCAATTACTACAAGATCCTTTTTAATGGCACACTCCTGGATCCTTGGGCTGCTTTAGAAAGTAGGCATCCTGAACTCCTCATGCTGCCACATAACTCCTTAATTGCATGGCACACATGTACAGCTTTTACTAATACTGGCAATGTGTCTGACAAAAAATATGGATTGGTAACTATGCTATTGCGGGAAACTCCCTTAGGCAGACCATTGTTCCTGGTTGTGCGGTTAGGGGGTATTGTGTGCAGCATGACACATACCGGGCCCCTTCCAAGCTACCCTCTTCTGCAACAGCATCTTAACCCTTCTTGAAACTGTTTTAATTGCATTCACAGCTAGCTACCTTACTGAGCCTCTGAGATCTTCTCCTCTAATGGAGGGCTTGTTTCAACTTAAGACTCTAGTCTGAACCACAGGGTCGCAGGACCGATTCCTTGTCTGACTTGATCGTCTGGTCTCTCTTTAGCTGGAAGATAGGCCTCTGAGTTGAAATTTCTCTAATCTGATAGCGAGGAGGATAAGTCTGTGGCTTTTTTTTTGTACAGAGTGGCAACAACCTGACAGATCCATTTTTTTTTCTTTTTTTCTGCCCCTTTATCACTTCCTGAACAAAAAGATTCTCATTCCTGTCAAGAATGCCCCTCTTTCAAGATGAGCATGAATTTGGCATCACTTTCCAGATCCATGTATTCTGTTGTTTGTTCCTTCATACATCCTGTTCCTGGTGTGGCAAACAGTGTTTGACCGACTGGTCCAGGCTTTGGAGTTGGAATCTGTTTTAAAGCAGATTTCCACTTTTGCAGTCAAATTTGAGCAAACTTACTATGTTTGTGTGTTCTCATTTACATGTCATGCCTAGCATTTTTTTAAATGTTCTTGCCTTTCACATTTCTCAGAAGGTGTCACAGCTGACTGCAAGATTATTTTCAAAATGGTCCTGGGTCTGTCCTCATTAACATGCAATACAAGCAGCCCAGCCTGTACACCTTTTTGCTAGGACAGATAGTGTTCAAATCTCGTTAAAGTTGCTAATGAAGATCTGTCTGCAAAGTATAGACAGGGTTGATTATGGCACACAGCATCCCATCCTCCTACAAAAAGAGAACTACATAGATTATTTTTTTTATAAATTTTCTTCTTGCTGAACGGTCCAGAATAGAGCATCTACAAAGGTAAGCTGCAATTTTCAAATATTTTTTAGTTCTACTATATGAATGGGTGGGGAGGAGGTTTGTGGCTGCCCAGTGCAAAACCAATGCTTGGAGCAGATAAGTATAGCAACATGTTTATTATTTTAAGAAAAATAAATTAAACTTTATAACCTCTTCAAAGCTTGCAGGCAAGTCTCCCTTGGCATGAAGTTCTGTTCCCATCGACAGATCTCCAGTTCACACCTTACAAAACATTCCCAGCTTGGGTCATAGAAGGCTTGGTATTACTGGACGTAATTGTTCCAGTTTTCTGCTGAGTAGCATTTCAAGGGCTTCTACTTTAAATCTGACCCTTAAAGGGCAAAAATTGTCCAGTCATGGACCAGAAAAACTCCCAATGCTTTTTGTTTGGCTTCTGTCGAAGGGGCATGACCGAAAAAGGTCTGCCGATTGGCATCTGATCAGCACTCTCAGCCATTGGCCTCCACCAGGCTTTGACTTCCAGGTTTGTAAAGATGTGAACTGGCCTTCCCTTCCCATAGTGCTTTTAGGTGGATATGGCTTCACCAGTGAATGCTAGCTTTGGCCATAAGGTTCTGCTGAGGTGGCTGTGTGATTGAAAAAACAAAAATAGTTTGTATACATACACACACACACCACGCACTGTGCTGTGCCTCTCTATGAATGATGGGGAAATAAATTTGATTTTTTTTTTTTTTTTATAAAACTTCCTTTTCAAAATCCTTTTTTCTCCAGTGTTCATTGAGGGGGCACAGCTTCCCATCTATTTGGTCATTTCTTTGGGTGACTTGTTACCATTCTTATCCTTCACGACTTTTTCCGGTTTTCTTGCTAGCTACAACTGATCACCATTGTTTGAGCTAGTTGGCCCCTTTTTTCTTTTTGGTTTTCACTCGGTGTCTAATTTTTTAGGTGGCAACATATCGTGCATGTATATGAATCTATGGTGCTGTGTCCCTCAATGAACATTGAGTAAAAAGATTTACAGGTACAAAAAATTGTATTTTTATGGTAGGCCCTTGTCTTACATGAGCTACCAAAGTTAGTCAGTCAATAAGTCCGCTGTATAACATTGCCCTGTTATAGAAGGTCATTTGTTAGTGGGACAGGCTTTACAGACTTTTCTTTGACACCTTCTCTCCAGAATCCCGTCCCAAACATCCCAGTCCAGAATCACCTGGGTCTCCTTTTGAAATGATTGCAAACAGCAGAGGCTTTGATTTCCAGGAAAGTGAAGACAAAGCGATTAATCACGGACTTTCACAGATGTCTACCGAAAGACCTAACCAAATGGAGACAGCCGATGAACCGCTAATCAGATATACACACCCAAATTGGGGTTTCAACGAGGAAGAATCATATGGATTTATGCCACACTTTAGAGCAGGTATAAGACCTGATGATTTGGAACCTGAGATTCCTGTAGTTGAACCAAATGACAATCCAAAAAAAGCAAGTCCTGAATTCACGCATGAAAAAGTGCTTCCTAAATCCACAGTAGATGAAAGGTACTTGGGTCAAAGTCTAGAAACCCCAGATGTCTGTGGGGAGGCAAAAGACCACAGCTCTGCAAAAAGGGAGGAACCATCATATGATTTTAAATCGGAGCTTCGTTGGGCAGATGCAGACGATGACATGGACAGCTCAGGGGAGTCAGATGACACAGTAATAGATGCTGGTTGGAGAGTCAAAAGTTCAGAACTGGAGCAGAGGGAACATGGCGAGGATGGTTGGGTTGAGCTGCATAATGCACAGCAGAAAAATGAAACTAAGAAGGAAAATACAGTAATGGTACATGAGGCACTTGCCAATAACTCAGAACGTCTGTGGTCATCCCAATACAGTGAAACCCAAACTACTCCTTTAGTAGATGCTACAGATAATTTAAACAAATCTGCATCAAAGACCCCAGAATCTCCTCATAGTGAAGGCTTTGTGGATCTAGCCGATACGTATGGTACAGACCCCAAGACTGGGGTGATTTGCTATTCAGAGTCTGAATCCTTGGAAGACAAAGTAGAGGAAAATTTAACCATTGAAGCTCTAAGAGCTTTGGCAGATGGGACGCAAGACTGGAATTCAGAAAGCCAGGAATCTTCTCCAGAGCTTTTGTGTCCTCAGTTTGGCAGCTTTGAAGGGTTAAAGACAACTGAGTTTCAAGTTTCCACAGATTCGTTCCAGGATTCCTCAGTTGATATTCTGACCTGCAAAGGTAAAGAAGACTTCTTATCCAGTGCACCGTTGGCATGACCCTCACATTGTTAACTTGCACCGCTCGTGCCTATTCATCTGTTGGCATGCACTGTTGGCATGGGCAAAGAACCAGTAGCATGCACTGTAGATGCCCATTGCAGGCATGCATCATACATGCCCAGTTGCACATCTTTGATGCCTATCCAGCATGCTCAACTTGCTCTTGGCACAGTAACCCGCCCTGTCTTTACACATTGCTGCCATGCACGGCTATCAAGTATTACCTTTACCTGCTTTCCTGCCTATATGTATACTTTTTATATAAATTGGCATGCGTGCATCCTCCCTTCATGCACCTTCCCTTCTGACCTTCTGTACGTGTTTATGTATTTACATATGAATATTATGTAACTGCAGTTTCATTTCTACCCTCAAAGTTTGAAATCATTACTTCTTCTTTTTTTTTTTTCTTTCTTTATATATTGTAGTCCGCTTTCTTAAGGTCGTTTTTACACTAATGTCTATTGGGTTGTTGGAACTTATCTGGTAGAAAACATTGATATATGAAAATGTTTATAAGGCAAACATGCGTGTAAATATTCTTGAATGTTTTGTCCATATTGGAGTTGTCAACACACTACTCCCTACTTGTTGTAGAAATGGCTGAGTATATAAGTGGGTGTTGCAGCGACCACTGACTAGAGCCGTATGTAGTCGGAGTGAGAAAATTTCACCAGGACACAGTGGATCTCCAGAGTAGGACCAAAATAAAATTTCGGAGTCTCGCACAACCCTTTCATCGGACATGTGGCTGTCGCATGCCTGATGAAGGGGTCCTCCGAGGATTCGAAACGTTGCTGTAACAATGCAATCTTTTATTAAAGCCTTGGACCCACTTTGGAGATCCATGGTGTGCTGGTGACATTGACTTCGACTAGATTGGAGTTATGACCTCATTATAGAACCTACTAGGTCACATAAAGAAATCTGACTTGTTTTAGTGAGATGCCTGAAATTTTTGCATACACTTAATTTGTAGTGTGTTTGTTTCCTTTTGTTTTTTGTAAGTGTGTTCTGTCAGGAAGATCTGCCTTTACTTTCTGCCCCAGAAGCACAACAGGAAGTAGGCGTAGATGTCTCCAAGGCAAATTGTATATCCACTCCTAGACAGGTGTCGCCAGAGCAGAATTTGAAGATTCCCCTCCAATTCTGTTCAACGCAAACATTTTAGTTTTCCAATTCCTTTCTGTACCAGAGACAGTGGTCACCAGGACCAGTGGAGAGGGTAAACCACCCCAGCTGGGCCACAGTTAACAGCTTCAAGCCCTACATAAAATGAAAAATTAGGTATTTTACATACACTTTTTAAAAATGCATTTCATCTGTCCCACAAAACTGTACTAGTTTTTATACAGTGATCCATCGCTCATACATATATTTTTTTCCCCTTTTATAGGCATTTCTTAACACTAAGTTTATAGATATCTGCTTGGGTATCAGATGGTTGGTGTGGTTATATTAGTCATATCTGCACTAATGTAATCTCACACAGCTGATGTCTCTTCTTTTGTCATGCTCATGGCAGATTTAATCATATATTAGGCAGCTGTATTTTATAGATTGGCTGCCTGAGTTGTGTTTAATTTTTTTTTATACTATAATTGAATATGCTAGATCTAAAAGTGGAAATGTACAGTCTTGTCATTTAGATCAGGCACCAGTAGAGTGTATTTGGGTTGGTACAGGTGCATGTCTGTACCTGCAAGAACAGATGTCATGAAAGTAATGCAGGTTGATATTTTGGTTGTGGCTTCTTTTAATATTAACTTAAAAAAAAAAAAATACAGACTAATGGACACAGCAGCTAAGTTCTCTTTTATACATTTCATAGTCCTTGAAAAAATTGAAAAAAATGAGACCAAATGAGTATAGGGTAAAGGCTGCTTGAGACCTATTTCCTATCAATAGTCACAGGTCAGGTTTGGCTAGTATTTTCAAGGCACTGATAACATGACCGTAAAATAATATAAAAGAATATTTATTGACATAAAACCATATACAATTTTAAAAGCATTAGGGACAGACCCCACAGATCAGAAAGGCAATGTAATGAAACAAGACCGTAAAGTATCTGATGGGTAGAGCCAGCCAGCGACCTCGACCGACCGGTTTCGCGGTAATACCGCTTCTTCAGGAGGGTCTATAGAATACATGAAAATTGTACAATAGGAACAAGCATATTAAATACAACATATCAAAATAGTATAACAGAAAAGCAGTGTATTGTCAAAGGGAGTTGAGTTCGCTCACCTAAACTGGTTCATTGATCAGGCATGGGCTCAGATACCCCCCATGGCGCACGAGGGGGAATAATGTGACAGGCTCTAATGAAAATAAATAGACTTTTAATGATTTTGTTAATGATGGGTGTGTGACAAGGGAGAGGACCACCGAGTGAAAGAGTGAAGTGCTAAGTGGGAATAGGAAGGTGATAAAGAGGTAGTAAGGGAAGACTAAGAGAAAGGAGGAGGGGAAGGAAGGGAAAAAGAGGGAGGGGAGAAAAAGGGGAAGAGGCAAGAGCAGGAGGGAAAGGCGAGGGAAAAATGGAAGGGGAAGGAGAGAGGGTGGAAAAGTAAGGAAAATTCATAGTCCTTAAATAAAAACTGTGTAGCATTATGTTCCTCCCATGTGTGAAAAGTATACTGTGCACAACGGTTTTCGGATGCATGGCTATAAATCTGACATGAAATATGACCAAAGCATATCCCTCTATAGTTTGTACTTGTCTCAATCCAGAGCACTAAGTATCATTTCTGTCTGCTGCCTCTTTCCTCTGCTATTTTGACAAATTTTCCTGACACCAAGAGTAAAAAAAAGTGACACGGGAGGGAGCATCAGTACTGCGATCTGTTGGGTTGTGTGGGTTTTTTTTTCCTTCAGCCCCAGTAGTTTAAACAAAAAAAGGAGAAAAAAAAATCTTTACGTGTGTACCTAGCCTTGGCTAGAATGGGGCATTGCTGATGACAGATGGTGGATCTCTGTGTTTTGTGACCTTGTATGTTAAGTGGCAGTTTTTTTAAATATCTGGTTGTCGGCACGCCCAGAAAATGATAATGTCCAACTTGTTTTCCCAGCCTTTTCTATTTTTGTCTTTGCATTAGTAGTAATCAAAGTCACTGCTGACTACTAGATTCTAATTACTGCCTCGAATTCATAATTTGTCTAGCCCCTTTTTAGGTTTCACTTGTGAAGCAAAGTGCTTTGTTCTTGCTTGCTTTATTATGTCTGGCCACTAAGATTGAGATAAAGATGACAACCCTGAAGCCTCTACTGCACTGAAGTGCTGAGCTCTGCCTGAATTCTCCCCTTCTGGATTACAGAACTGCTCTGTTAAGTTATAGAGATGAGGACAGGAGGTGGTGTTCTGTAGGGCAGCATGGGAAGGCAGGGCGGACACTGACATTTTTACTTTAGCAGAGGCACTGGGGTTGATTTACTAAAACTGGAGAGTGCAAAATCTGGCGCAGATGTGCATAGTAACCGGCTTCAATTTTTTTTTTCTTTTTTTCCTTTTCTTTTTTTTTTTTTTTTTTGTCAAAGCTTAAAGCGGGAGTTTACCCTAAAAAGATTGATGCTCATTTTGTCAAGGGGAATCGCGGTAGTTTTTTTTAAAAACGAAGCAGTACTTACCGTTTTTAGAGAGCGATCTTCTACGCCGTTTTCGGGACTGGGCGTTCCTTCTTGATTGACAGGCTTCCGACGGTCGCATCTATCGCGTCACGAGTAGCCGAAAGAAGCCGAACGTCGGTGCGGCTCTATACGGCGCCTGCGCACCGACGTTCGGCTACTTTCGGAAAATCGTGACGCGATAGATGCGACCGTCGGAAGCCTGTCGGAAGACTGTCAATCAAGAAGGAACGCCCAGTCCCGCAGCCCATACCCGGAAGCGGCGGAGAAGATGTATCTCTAAAACGGTAAGTACGGCTTCGATTTTAAAAAAACTTCCGCGATTCCCCTTGACAAAATGAGCATGAATCTAATCTTAAAAATGGTCATTTCCGGGTGACCCTCCACTTTAATTAAATACGCTAAAGTCAGTAGCTGATCGGCTACCATGCACAGCTGCACCGGATTTTGCACTCTCCAGTTTTAGTTATTCAAACCCCACTGTTGTCAGCTCAGACTGGAGGTTGGAAGCACACTAGATTTCTGGTAGATACAATTTTTTTTTGTACTGCAGTGTTTACTGATTTTTGTTTTTGATGGGTGTTTTTTTTTTTGTTTTTTTTTTTTTTTATACTTTTAAAGGTATTCTACATTATTGCAAAAGTCACAATTGAAATACATACACGTAAAGTGTTCTAGTTGCCAAAAAAACGAAAATGTCTGGATAACAAAACTAGCTGAACATATTTACACATGCTCTGACCTCTATGCTCTCCTGCAGTTAGAACAATAGAGTTTGTCAAGGAATGGCCCAGCCTTAGAATTGGTTGGTAAAGGAACAGCAATGCAGAAGATCAACTTTTCTGTACTCGCTATGCAGTAAAGTCTGAATGACAGCGCTGCAAAGAAACAAGAGGCTATTGCAGTCTAACGTACTATTTAAAAATAAACTTGGAGTTCCATTTTATTAAAATTTGGATGATTGTGACAAGCATTTTCCCTGCCGTAACAGATACTAAACGTATTTGGCTAAATACTGTGATTTCCGAAGATCATCAGCACAGATCAGCCCCCTCCTGCACCATCTCTCATTGTGACTTGTAACAAAGATATAATTATGCAGTTTGATAACTGCAGGCAGAGAAAACGCTTCTTCCTGCCTGTAGGGGACATGACCGGATGCTTAAACTAGATGTCAAACACAGGCAAATATAAAATTTACAGTATACCCTTTAATTAAAGGAAAGCCCCTTTAAAAGCCATGGTATTTTCAGCTTCGGTAGTACAGTGAGGGAAAAAAGTATTTTGATCCCCTGCTGATTTTGTACGTTTGCCCACTGGCAAAGAAATGAACGGTCTATAATTTTAATGGTAGATTTATTTTGAGGCTGCATTCACACCAGAGCGTGTTCAGCTCATAAAAGGCCTGAAAAATGCCAACAAGCAAAATCCCATTCGTTTCAATGGTACTTGTTCACATCTGAGCTTTAAAGTTATAAATTGATTTTGCATTTTAATGAGTAAAATAAGTATATGATCCCCTATCGGGCCCATGGATTTTTGGGGGGGCCCCCGATTGGAATCCATACCAGACCGAAGGGCCTGGTATGCTCTAGAAAGGGGGAACCTATGCCGTGCGCGTGTTTTTTTTTTTTTTTTTTTTTTTTTTGCCATGGAGTTCCTCCTAAAGATTCATACCAGACAAAGTGCCTGGTATTGTCGGGGATCAAAGTCGGATCCCTGTTCATTGAAGTCTGATGCATGTCGGACTTCAAGTCGCAGGGCAACGTTGGATCCACAGTCGTATGACTGTTGTGTCGTACCAGTGTGAACCCAGCCTCAATCTGCAAGATTTCTGGCTCCCAGGTGTCTTCTATACAGGTAACGAGCTGAGATTAGGAGCACTCTCTTAGGCCGGGTTCACACTGGTCCGACAAACGGTCCTACATTGGGAGCCTCATGTAGCATGACGTGTGAAAATCAATGTTTCCCTATGAGAGCTGTCTTAACTGGTCCTACACAAGTCGGTCCGACTTTGAAAATGCTCCCTGTACTACTTTTAGTCCTACATTGATCCTACTTCAGCCCATTGAATATCATTGAAGTCGGACCAAAGTAGTATCCTGTTCATGAAAGTAGGATGGATGTAGGACCAATGTAGGATAAATGTAGGACCAATGTAGCAGAGCAAAGTAGGATGAAAGTAGTGTAGTAGTGTGAATCCAGCCTCAAAGGTAATGATCCTAATCTCACCGTGTTACCTGTATACAAGACACCTGTCCACAGAAGATATCAATCCGATTCCAATCTCTCCACCATGGCTGCCAAGACCAAAGAGCTGTCCAAGGATGTCTGGAACAAGATTGTAGACCTACACAAGGAATGGTCTACAAGACCATCGCTAAGCAGCTTGGTGAGAGGGTGACAGGTTTGTGCGCACATTCGCAAATGGAATAAACACAAAATAACTGTCAATCTCCCTCGGTCTGGGGTTCCATGCAAGATCTCACCTCGTGGAGTTTCAACGATCATGAGAACGATGTGGAATCGGCCCAGAACTAAGTGGGAGAATCTTGTCAGTACCCTCAAGACGGCTGGGACCATAGTCACCAAGAAAACAATTGGTAACACATTATGCCGTGAAGGACTGAAATCCTGCAGCACCCGCAAGGTCCCCCCTGCTGAAGAAAAGCACATGTACAGTCCCGTCTAATGTTTGCTAATGAACATCTGAATGATTCAGAAGAGAATTGGGTCAGTGTTGTGGTCAGATGAGACCAAAATCAAGCTATTTGGCACCAACTCATCTCGCCGTGTTTGGAGGAAGAGGAGAAATGCTGCTTATGACCCCAAAAATGCCATCCCCACAGTCAAACATGGAGGTGGAAACATTAGCTTTGGGGTTCTTTTTCTGATAAGGGGACAGGACAACTTCACTGCATCAAAGGGACGATGAACGGGACAATGTACTGTCAAATCTTGGGTGAGAATTTCCTTCCCTCTGCCAGGGCATTGAAAATGGGTTGTGGATGGCTATTACAGCATGACAATGACCCAAAACACAAGGCCAAGGCAACAAGGGAGTGGTTCAAAAAGAAGCACCTGAAGGTCCTGGAGTGGCCTAGCCAGTCTCCAGACCTTAATCCCATAGAAAATATGTGAAGGGAGCTGAAGGTTCGAGTTACCACACGTTGGCCTCAACCTTAGTGACTTGGACAGGATCTACAAAGAGGAGCGAGACAAAATCCCTCCTGAGATGGGTGCAAACCTGGTGGCCAACTACAAGAAACGTCTGACCTCTGTAATTGCCAACAAGGGTTTTGCCACCAAGTACTAAGCCATATTTTGCAAAGGGTTCAAATACTTATTTCACTAATTAAAATGCAAGTCAATTTATAACTTTTTTTGAAATGCGTTTTTTTCTGTCTCTCACTGTGAAAATAAACCTACCATTAATATTATAGACTGATAACCCCGAACATTTTTGTACATTTGCCCACTGACAAAGAAGTTATCAAATATTTTCCCTCACTGTATAATTTCATGGTACCAGTATTTCATGTCAAGTGGTCATTGTAATTAGTTAATGTGCCAGCTCTGTACAGAGAGGGAGGTACTTGGGTGAACTTTCAAGAATGAAAGTAATAGGATGTGGAACATCTGGCCAGTTTTTAGAATTGCTTGCTCTGAATTCCTTGTCACCCTCCTATTTCACCCCCCCCCCCCCCCCCCCCCCCCCTCCCTTTTTTTTTTTTTTTTTTTTTTTTTTTTTTTTTTTTTTTTTTTTTTTTTTTGCATTTAAACAGATGGGCTTTCACTTTGACTTTCTTTTAGTACAGCTCATCTCAAGTACTGATGTGCATTGTATTACTTTAGGTGGACCTAGCATTTAATTTACTGCATACCTGATTTTTTACAGGTATTTATTTATATTTATTTATTAAAATTCTTAAAAGTACAAAACGCAGTCAGTTACCCGTAGGCCTCGATGCGCCGAGAACAATACAGCAACAACCAAAAAAAAAACACAGGCAGCGGAACAGATTAACATTTTAAATGGTTAGCAGATCAAAGAACTATAAAATCCTATGTAATTCCATAGGCTTGACTGAAAAGCTCAGTTTTTAGAAGCTTCCTGAACTTAAAAAGATCATTCTCAAGCCTTCATTTTAGAGGCAGGGAGTTCCAAAACTGTGCTCCCTGGACCGCACTCGTCCTCCCTCCGCATTTTTTTCTTTCGAAATTTAGGGATCACCAAAGTTTCCGAATTAGCCGACCTTAAAGCGGAGGTTCACCCATAGAGAACACATTTTCCCCTTAGATGAATGCTCGTTTTGTCTAGGGGAATCTGCTAGTTTTAAAATATGACCTGTACTTACCGTTTACGAGATGCATCTTCTCCGCCGCTTCCGGGTATGGGCTGCGGGACTGGGCGTTCCTTCTTCATTGACAGTCTTCCGAGAGGCTTCCGACGGTCGCATCCATCGCGTCACGATTTTCCGAAAGAAGCCGAACGTCGGTGCGCAGTATAGAGCCGCACCAACGTTCGGCTTCTTTCGGCTACGAGTGACGCGATGGATGCGACCGTCGGAAGCCTCTCGGAAGACTGTCAATCAAGAAGGAACGCCCGCTCCCGAAGACCTATACCCGGAAGCGACGGAGAAGATGCATCTCGAAAACGGGTAAGTACAGCTCATATTTTAAAACAACTAGCCGATTCCCCTAGACAAAACGAGCAGGAATCTAAGGGGAAAAGGTAAAAAAATAAATGGGTGAACTCCCGCTTTAAGGTACGGTTAGGCACATACTTGGTGAATTTTTCATGCAGGTACACTGGCCCCTTGCCATGGGTAGCCCTGTGCACCATGCAACCAGTCTTAAACAGAACCTGTTACTTCACGGGTAGCCAATGCAGGGCTCTCGGCGATGGCGTGATGTTCCCACTTCCGCTCGGATGGCCTAAGTGATCCGAGCAGAAGTTCTCCCCTCCCCGCAGTCATGTGGGACAAGTCGCAGGTCCAATATAACTGCCGGACTATCCACCATGAAGGGCATGTGCAAGCACAATGGGTACCCAGCTGTGAAGCCGCATGCTGTCACAACCCAGTGCCCACCGTTGAGATGCCGGCATTGGGGAGAGAAGACTAAGGCAAAGGGTGGCTTGGGTGAGCACATCACTAGATCGTAGGACAGGCTAGTGTGTGGTGTTTTAAAAGTCGGCAGCTACAGTTTTTGTAGCTGTTTAATTTTTTTAATAAACACAAAAATGAGAGGAGCACCCCCTTACAGGTGTTTAAGTAGAATTCCAGTTAAATATTAACTATATCTAAACCTGTTTCCACTTCTATCCTAAGCCTTTTCTGACTACACTGTAAAAGGAAGATGTCTACTTGCCTATTCTGAGGGCGCTCTGGTTCAGTCACATGATTGGCTCCCAGCCCCAATTTCAAGCTGGCCATAAATGGATCGAATCTTGGCCGATTCAGCAGGGACCAACCAAGGTTCAATCCATCCATGGACAGGCTGATTGTAATTAACTGGGTACAACCTGCGGCTATAGCTGATAGCAGTAATCACTGTGTTTTTTGGCACAGGAGAGCTCCCCCCCACAGTAGCTCTGGGGGAATCCAAACCATTTTCTTTCCTGCGACCCAGGAGTTGGCATTTGTATATGGTTAATATTTTGGCAATCGGAATGTGTTATTGACATTTAATATAAATTGTTCTGATGATATGACGTATTTCACCTGGGCAATTTTTTTTTTTTTCCTCAGTTCATGATCTGCTCTACTGGAGAGATGTGAAGAAATCTGGGATGGTTTTTGGAGCCATTATGGTGCTGCTTTTGTCCTTGGCAGCATTTAGCATCATTAGTGTTGTATCGTATCTCATATTGTCCCTGCTGACTGTCACAATTGGCTTCCGTATCTACAAATCTGTCATGCAAGCCGTCCAGAAGTCTGATGAAGGACATCCATTCAAGTAAGAGCTGTTTTTCCCCACATTATATAGGAGGCATTGTTTGTTTGACCAGCACAGTTATTTATGCATGATGGTGGATGCAATGGTGACAATGCTAACTAGTCTTGCTTTCCTGTTGGCAATCGGGTGTAGTGTCAGTTTTCTGCCTATCGTAGAATGCTGCGGAAGTCACGTGGTGGCCAACTGCGCATGCGCTCCAAATGCAAGTGCGATGCGTTCCAATGGATTTTCGACGGTACACACCAGCGAACTCGGCATTCAGGGCGACGTGGATTTAGAGGAAAGTGGCCAGTCGGCCTCACGTCCTCGCTTCGCTCGGACGGCTCGCTCGGCCTCCTGGCTCTTTTTTTAGCATCCTCCAATCCACGGGGATGTTGAGGAAAGAGCCTGGATGCCGACCGAGGTTTCACTGGTGTGCACTGTCGTGAATCGATTGGAACGCATCGCATTTGCGTTTGGAACGCATCGCGCATGCGCAGTTGGCCGCCACGTGACTTCCGGAGCATTCTAGGATAGGCAGCAAACTGTGACAATACACCGGCTCAGCATGGTTTGGTTTAAGTAATGAGAATATGGCTGTCTGCAGATTTTTATGTTGCTGCAGCTGCTGAAAAATATACCCTTCTTAATAAAATGTATAATTTATCTTTTACTCTACATATTGTTAGTTACTTAAAGCGGTAGTTCACCCTCTCGTACTTGATTTTACCATCGAGACAGGCATTGTAGCGCGAGCTACAGTATGCCTGTCCCGATTTTTTTAACCCCGTACTCACCTCGTAGTCGTCCATCGTAGATTTCGGCTCCCGCGGGGAATGGGCGTGCCTATGGAGAGGGAGGATGATTGACGGCCGGCCCTGGCACGTCACTCTCCCCGAAGACAGCCGGAGTAGGTCTCGGCTCTTCACGGCGCCTGCGCACAGGCTATGCGCACGCATCGTGAAGACCAAGCCTATTTCAGCTATTTCCGGAGAAGCGTGACGCGCCAGAGCCGGCCGTCAATCATCCTCCGTCTCCAGAGGCACGCCCATTCCCCGGTATCTTCGATGGACGACTACAAGGTGAGTATGGGGGGAAAAAATTCGGGACAGGCATACTGTAGCTCGCGCTACAATGCCTGATTTAAAGGTAAAAGAAAAAAAATTATTTTTTTTCCCGTCGATAGGGTGAACCCCCGCTTTAAAGAAGCAGAAATGGGTGGGGGGTTTGCTGTAAGTAATACGTTTGTTACATCCCCTTATGTTGTCTGCTAAACCTTGCATGTGTTATCTTCCTGTTTTTTATTCTTCTTTACCATATACAGTCAGGTCCATAAATATTGGGTCATCTACACAATTCTAATCTTTTTGGCTCTATACACCACCACAATGGATTTGAAATTAAACAAACAAGATGTGCTTTAACTGCATACTTTCAGCTTTAATTTGAGGGTCTTTACATCCAAATCAGGTGAATGGTGTAGGAATTGCAACAGTTTGTATATGTGCCTGCCACTTTTGAAGGGACCAAAAGTAATGGGGCTGCTCAGCTGTTCCATGGCCAGGTGTGTGTTATTCCCTCTTTATCCCATTTACAAGGAGCATATAAAAGGTCCAGAGTTAATTTCAAGTGTGCAATTTGCATTTGTAATCTGTTGCTGTCAACTAGAAATATGAGATCCACAGAGCTGTCACTATCAAGCCATCATTGGGCTGAAGAAAACAAAACAAGCCCATCAGAGATGGCAAAAACTTTAGGTGTGGCCAAATCGACTATTTGGAACATCCTTAAAGAATGCACCGGTGAGCTCAGCAACACCAAAAGACCCGGAAGACCACGGAAAAAACGGCTGTGGTGGATGACTGAAGAATTCTTTCTCTGGTGAAGAAAACGCCCTTCAACAGTTGGCCAGATCAAGAACACTCTCCAGGAGGTAGGTGTATGTGTGTCAAAGTCAACAATCAAGAGAAGACTTCACCACATGATGTAAACCTTTGGTGAGCCTCAAAAACAGGAAGACCAGATTAGAGTTTGCCAAACAACATCATCTAAAAAAACCTTCACAGTTCTGGAACAACATCCTATGGACAGATGGGACCAATATCAACTTGTACCAGAGTGATGGGAAGAGAAGCGTATGGAGAAGGAAAGGAACTGCTCATGATCCAAAGCATACCACCTCATCAGTGAAGCATGGTGCTGTCATGGCGTGGGCATATATGGCTGCCAATGGAACTGGTTCTCTTGTATTTATTGATGTGACTGCTGACAAAAGCAGCAGGATGAATTCTGAAGTGTTTCGGGCAATATTATTATGTGCTTATATTAAGCCAAATGCTTCAGAACTCATCTGAACTTCACAGTGCAGATGAACAATGACCCGAAGCATACTGCGAAAGCAACCAAAGAGTTTAAGGGAAAGAAGTGGAATGTTATGCAATGGCCAAGTCAATCACCTGACCTGAATCCGATTGAGCATGCATTTCACTTGCTGAAGACAAAACTGAAGGGAAAATGCCCCAAGAATAAGCGGGAACTGAAGACAGTTGCAGTAGAGGCCTGGCAGAGCATCACCCAAGGATGATGATCCTTGGGTGATGGGATGATGGGATGGGATGATGTCTATTCCAGACTTCAGGCTGTAATTGACTGCAAAGGATTTGCAACCAAGTATTAAAAAGTGAAAGTTTTATTTATGATTGTTAATCTGTCCCATTTACTTTTGGTCCCTTTAAAAAGTGGGAGGCACATATACAAACTGTTGTAATTCCTACACCGGTCACCTTATTTTGATGTAAATACCCTCAAATTAAAGCTGAAAGTCTGCAGTTCAAGCACATCGTGTTTAGTTTCAAATTCATTGTGGTGGTGTATAGAGCCAAAAAGATTAGAATTGTCAATGTCCCAATATTTATGGACCTGACTGTATTTGCAATAAATCAAAAACGTGTGTAAAAAATAAAAAAAAAGATTGTTGTGGACTAAACATTTTTCTGTCATGTCAGCCCTTTGACATTGGGCTCATTTAGCGAATTACTGTACTGAGAGAATAAAAGGGCTACCATTACTAAACTCATTTCAGCAGGTATATAGATCAAGAGTTTTAACTTGACTGGTTTTAAACGGCTTTATTGGGCCAGGGATTTAGAAAGTATTGGGGGAA
Organism: Rana temporaria; assembly: GCF_905171775.1. Classification (NCBI taxonomy): domain Eukaryota; kingdom Metazoa; phylum Chordata; class Amphibia; order Anura; family Ranidae; genus Rana; species Rana temporaria. The sequence goes on from NC_053499.1 coordinate 124,755,505, forward strand.
GACACGGGCAGCTAATGTTTCATAAGGAGGACAGCCTATACTGCTACCACATTTTTATCAATACAGGTTTTCTTTAACCACTTCCCAACCAGCCTATAGCAAAATGATGGCTGGACAGTGGCTTAATTGTTCTGACTCATGCGCAGCAATCAATTGTGCGTTGTGACGCTTGGACACACTGCATCTCCGATCACGGTAAAGAGACTATGAAGTAGGCTCTTTACCATGTGTTCAGTTGTGTCCAATCACAGTAAAGTGCCAGTTATCCGCATTCCTCTACTCGTGCTGACAGCGTGTGAATAGAGGAGAGCTGATAAGCGTCTTTACTGATTGGGGGGGGGGGATCTGCACTGATGATCAGTGCAGCCCCTTTAGAAATGCCTGCTAGTGCTCACCAGTGCCACCTATAACACATCAGTGCAGCCTATCCGTGTCCGTCGGTGCAGCCTCATCAGCACAGATCAGTGGAAGAGAAAATTTACTAAATTTAGAACCAAAACAAAGGAAAAAATCTTCCATTTTGGAGAAAAAAAATAATTGTTTTGCAAAAAAATAAAAAAAACTTGGTAATTACCACCAAAAGAAAGCTCTATTTGCCTCCAAAAAATTATGGATTTTTTTTTTTTGGGTACAGCATTTCATGACCGCAAAATTGTCATTCAAAGTGTGACCACGCAAAAAATTGGCCTGGGCAGGAAGGGGAGTCAAAGTGACTGGTATTGAAGTGGTTAAATTGACGTCTGAGCTGTTTAATCTTCCTTGTAGACACATGTTATAAGGGGGTTTAAACCAAACCAGCAATCCTACTGATTATTTGGTGTACATATCGGCTACTGATGTAGTTTAGAGAGCATAGTATTCTTTTCCACCCTGAGAGCTTTGGTACAGTATCTTGTCAAATGCATCTAAAAAATACCTGCTGCATGAATGTTTGACGAATAAAATGATATATTTCATTTTACAGGGCTCTTCTGGACCAAGACATCACCCTTTCCTCTGACAGCTTCCAGAAGAGAGTGAGTTCGTCCCTTGTCCACGTCAACCGTGCTTTGAAGTACATTGTGCGCCTATTTCTTGTGGAGGACCTAATAGATTCACTTAAGGTGAGAAAGTTTTCATTGCCTTACACTTTGAAGAACACCTGTATTTAAATATCCTAATTGTATAGCACAGGCTAAATATTTATAGACTCTGGGTTATAGGCTTCTACTTTCAGGTGATGGGACACTGGCAAACTTTTTGGACATATCCCTATAACTCTACCCCCCACTCCTTGAGACCCAAGTTTTCTTGCTGGTGATGGACCTCTCTTCTCTCTCATAGAAGCATTTCTGCATTTTTAACTAGTTCTTAAATGTGAATTCTTCAGTCAACTTCTTCACTGCTTTCTACTACAACAGAAGTTGGGCATCCAGATCGGTGCAACTTCAGTAAAGCCTTTATGACTGTACCTGAACCACACACTGTGGGGACCTCCCTGTAATGCCAGTGTCCAATCATCCAATGGTAAAGCCTATAACCCAGAGTCTATGAATATCCAGCCTGTGTCCTCTACTGTACTCCAAGATGCAGAATTTACAAACAATGTTTGTTCTGTATTAATGGCAGTTAATCAAACCAAATACTACAAAAGATTTACTCTGATCATTTTTTCTAACCAGCTTGCCCTTTTCATGTGGCTGATGACCTATGTAGGCGCTGTGTTTAATGGGATCACACTTCTCATACTTGGTAAGCATTTGCCTTGCGAGTTTGTGATGTTTTGTTTTTAGTATATCTAATGACCAATTTTATATAGTAAACTTTATTTTTATTTTTTTACAGGGGTGTTGGTTGCATTCATTGCTCCAGTTGTGTATGAAAAATACAAGGTACAATTACTAGCACGTCAGTGTGCAATATCTAAACCGTTTTATGTCTATTATAATTTGAAGATGACATGCTTTTGTTTTAAAAGGGAGGTGAAGTGGTAAGTGGGTATCGCTATAAATAGTGATTTGCATGGTCCAGTTTTTACAGCAGAGATGAATTGTGTGAGCATTCAACTTCTGCCTGTCTGCAGTGTTGGATATTGGCTTCATGTACTGCTAGAATTTAAGCAGATCACCAGTCTGTGAATAAACAGAGAGGCTTGATGCAGGTCCTGGAGAAGGCCAAAGATCATGGATATTCAGATCCACGCAGGTGTGTATATTGGCTTGAACCTCCAAACTCAAGAAAAAACACTTCTCCGCTACTGATATCCACTTGCCGACCCGCCTAATTGGGAAAATGTCATTATTTTGATGTTTAATACAAAGGTTATAGCTGTAGCTAAATATAATATATAATATACGTTTTCTGCATATGCCGCTCTTTCCGATAAGTGACCCGAGCAGCTGATTGGCTGCATCACTTTTAGAAGCAGCTGGAGTGGTCATCCACTCGCCCCTCTTCCTGCCGCTTTTCAGTGGTTCTTGGGCTTTTCTTCTGGCTCATTGAGAAGCCTGAGTCGGCAGTTGTGGTTGGTCATAGAGATTAGCGTAGGAAAGATGGATTCCTCTCATCTCTATGACCTGGGGGGCCCGAAGCAATATATATATATAATTTATTTTTTATTTTTTTATCTGATGCAGTGTGGATCTTTTGGCTGCTGTGTAGTGTTGCACCAGTGTTTCTCAACTCCAGTCCTCAAGGTGCCCCAACAGGTCAGGTTTTCAGGCCCTTCCATTATTTTGCACAGGTGATTTCATCCTTTTCACTGCCTATAGTATTTACCACAGCCGTTTCATCTAAGGGATTAAATCCTGGAAACATAACCTGTTGGGGCTCCTTGAGGACTGGATTTGCGAAACGCTGCAATATACTGCCCAAGCTTCTCCTAACGTGTCACTTTAAAGCTTATTCGTAAAGTCATCTTTTTGTCTGTGCAATTTGGTGCTCTTATCTCCTTGCAACCATGCAAAAAACTTCTAGACGACAAAGAGGAGTCACTCAATTTCTGTTCTTAACGCTAAACCTTTTGCTGCTATCAGTGTAATGCCACGTACACACGATCGGCCATTCCGACAACAAATGTTCGATGTGAGCTTGTTGTCGGAAAATCTGATTGTGTGTATGCTCCATCGGACATTTGCTGTGGGACATTCCGACAACAAATATTTGAGAATGCTGTCGGACATTCCGACAAATATTTGAGAGCTGGTTCTCAATTTTTCCGACGACAAAAGTTCTTGTCGGAAAGTCCGACTATGTGTACACAATTCAACGCACAAAAATCCTACGCATGCTCGAAATCATTGAACTTCATTTTTCTCGGCTCGTCGTAGTGTTTTACGTCACCGCGTTCTTGACGTTCGCAATTTCAGACAACATTTGTGTGACTGTGTGTATGCAAGACAAGTTTGAGCGAACATCCTTTGGAAAAAAATCCACGGTTTTGTTGTTTGAATGTCTGATCGTGTGTACGCGGCATACAAATCATAAATGGCAGCCTGCACAGGCTTCTACACACGATCCAAGCTGCTATAGCAGCCAGGAGTGTGTTTACATCTGTTAAGCCAACTGTTGACTTTGTTAAGTGATTCAGGCGGCCACCCAATTACTTCCACACTCATGAAATCTTCCTCTATTCCGGGCTCTGTGCTGTACCTCCTGCAGGACCAGGATGGTGGGTGGAGCAGAGGGAGATCAGCCAACTTTACTGTGTTTTTTTTATTTTTTTATATGGGTTTGATAAACAGCTGCAAGAATACGATATGACATAAATTGCATGTAATAGTTTTTCATTCTCCAGTGTCCCTACTTTCAAAAAATATCAAATGTTTGTGGGTTTTAATGTGTGCAAAATCTGCTCTGGCAGAAAAAAGGGGTCAAAATAAAGATACCTTGGTTGTACGCATTCTCTTATGTGATCTGATTACACATTTGGGGCACCTACATGCATCTCTGATGAATAGACTTTTTCCCCCATAATATTAGTTGCCAATGGGACGCAGTACATGCACTGTGGGTGGTGCCCTGCCCCCCATTGCAGCTAGTGTTGCAAGGAAGTGGGGACAGAAAGCTATCTTTTTGTCCTATCTGAAACTGAATACTGTTAACATGACTTTAAAGCATTTATCTACCTTTCCAACCATTACCGTATTTATCTGGGTATAGCGCGCACCGGCGTATAGAGCGCACCCAGTTCTAGGAGGGAAATTTCCTGCAAAAAAAAATTACTTACAGTTTAAATGTCCCTCTTCGGTGTCTTGCCCGGCGTCCATCGGCGGCCGTCTCCGGCCTTCGTGGTGTTCTCCCGCGCTGTCTCCGAGTGCCGCCGCCGACATATACACTCGGCTAGGCTCGGCCCCTCTTGCAGGGCGTGGCCGAACCTAGCCGAGTGTACTGCGCTCGGTATATGGCGGCGGCGGCGCTCAGAGACAGGGGATCAGCGTATAATGCGCACCCATGATTTCCCCCTGTTTTTAAGGGGAAAAAAGTGCGTGTTATACGCCGATAAATACGGTACTTATTTTCCTACTTTTTTTTTTTTTTCTTTTTTTAATGTATACCATAGTTCCCTTTTATCTGCCTTTTTTTATTTGTGTCCCTAGTGTTTTTTTTTTTTTTTTTTTTTTTTTTCATGTGAGATTGCATGTATGAATACGTTTTCTGACACTGATGATGATTTTTTTTTTCTAACAAATGTGTTTTTTGTACCTCAGGTACAGATCGATCACTATGTGTCTTTGGTGCACAATCAAGTGAAAGCAATTACAGAGAAGTGAGTACTGCATATATGAATTGGAAGGTAGCAGGAAAGTGGGGCTTCTTCAATAGATGTCATCTAAAGTGTGTTTTGTGTTCCGTGTTCCTGTTGTAAAAAGTATCGCAGTTCTCCAAAGCAGATGCTCATGGCTGGAGTGGGTCCTCGTGCGATATGTCGGTACTTGTGGTTCCCCAGGAATCTTACCGGAAGGATAGTAACTTTTAGGCCTCATGTACACTGGATGTTTTTACAGCGGTTTTTGGCTTTGGATGTTTTTTTTTTCTGTGTGGCTCACCAAATTTTTAAAAGTTTTTTTTGATCCATTGGGGGGAAAAAACACAAACGCTATTGCAAAAAAAGTTGAAAAACTCACTGCAAAGCTACTGCCATTTTTTAGAATGTGCAGTGTGCATGAGGCCTTAATGCAGGGCTGTTTTAACCACTTAACAACCGCCTTACGTCTATTAACGGCGGCACTTTAAAGATGGATATCTCGGTAACGGCAGCAGCTGCTGCCACAACCGAGGTATCCATCTTTAGTGCCAACGGTCCTGTAAACGATAACGGCGGTCTCCGCGGCGGATTCGCCGCGAGATCGCCGTTATCGGTGGCGGGAGAGGGGCCCTCTCCTGCGCCCTCCGCCGCTTACCGGAGCCGTCTGTAGCGGTGGAGGCGATCGGGTCCGTTCGGCACCTGTGTGGGGATGCGACTGAGGGAAAAATCGGCCGGAAAGCCCAGGACGTCATATGACGTCCACCCAGGATGGGAGATTCCCATCTGTAGACGTCATACTACTATGGGCGGGTAGGGAAGTGGTTAAAGGGACACAGATCTTTAGAAGCAACATCTGCTAGCAGGTATAAACTGCAGGCACCTGTAGGTGACTGTACACATACGCAGTCATTTTCATTACTCCTTTACATCCAAATGCCTGGCTGTTCTGAAGAGGCCGAGCTTTACTTCCTGGTAGTGCGCTTTTGTTATTGGCAGCTTACTGCAGGTCTGTCTAGATGCCTGCATTTTTATACCCAGGTGCAGTTCTATTCTTTTTTTATTTCAGAGTTTTGGCATCATAGTAACCCCTCTAAAATATGTGTCTCTGTTTTCTTACAGGATTCAAGCCAAGCTCCCCGGAGCATTAAAGAAGAAAACTGAATGAAGGATCATAATTTTGGCGTGGGGAGGGATGGGAGGGTCTTAAAGTATAAACACTGGCTATGTATCTCATTACTACTCAGTAAATTGGCTGCCTTTTATGTAGCTTGCAGGAACCTTTTGTATGCATTTATCTAATGTATACACATGTACAGGGGTTCCCTTGTTGGTAGGAAAGGGGTGCCTGGGTCAGCATAGACATGAACTGTAAAAGTTGTTCCTGTTCTAAGCTATGGAGAGCTCAGTAACCCCCCCGCTGTCACGTCCTGCACTTTGCATGGTCACCTCTATTCTGTCACACACTGTCCCAGATTATTCATCCCACAAGGCTACTATACTAAGCAACATCATTTTTATGGGCCACATAATTCTGTCTGTCTTGCTATCCTTTTATTCCACACTTGTTTTTGTGAGCTTCTTCTGCTTCTGCGTGCTTGTGTTCACGTTTTCTGCTCTCCAACAGGTTTCTTTCTTGAATTTCTTGTTCCTTTAGATCCCTCCTTGCACTGTTCTTTCCTATTGTATTCTTATTGGACGTGTCCCTCATTCTCCGCACAGCAGCTCTTCAGTCATGTCTATATCCATCCAAATACTCGGATCACTGATTTTTACCACATACTGCCACAGTAACTAAACAACATGGTGGAATTGGTTATACTAGAAAACACATTATTTATTTTTAAACATTAATTTATTTCATGTCTTTGCTAAATGGTAATTAAACATAAAAAAAATGTTTCACGTTGGTAATCTAAAAGAGGAACATAACAAATTTAGCCAGTGTCCCCCTCTTCCTGTATATTATCATTCCACCCCAGCCAGCCGCAGGAGCTTTGAAACATTCCCTGCACTGTATAGAACAAAATCGTTTTCTCCCTTAGGTTGCCACTGTGGAGCTATTAGTTTTAGAGGGCAGATTGCTAAATTGTATTGCAGATTAAATCCTGCACTGAAGGAAATTTAGGTTTCATTTTTATGATGCCGGAGACAAAAATAAAATTTCTTGCAGCTAGTGATACATGTAAATTATGAATGTTAATTTGGTTGGCACAAGGTGAGTCAGACTCTTTGTGACTTTGTAATTATGGCACGTGTTGGTGATTAAAGCCTATCTCCTGATAAAACTTTTTTTTTTTAAGCGAGTCAGAAAGTGAGGGTTAATTTCCCCAATAGAAGCACACTCTGGGATAAAAATCTGACACAGGTTTAAAATGAAAAGAGGTATTTTAGCTTTATATGAACACCCAGTCCTCGCGCGCATGAAAGGTTTGGGCTCGTGTGTCAATCCCAGCGTTTTCAGACATAGATGCGGCACCCAGAACTGCAGCCTGACCACAATCTACAGGGTGGGCCATTTATATGGATACACCAAAAACAAAAGTTGGATTTAAAATGGCCGACTTCAAAATGGCCGCCACCCATCTTGAAAAGTTTCCCCCCTTACATATACTAATGTGCCACAAACAGGAAGTTAATATCACCAACCATTCCCATTTAATTAAGGTGTATCCATATAAATGGCCCACCCGGGTGTATCCATATAAATGGCCCACCCTGTATAACAGGTGGAAGTTTGCAGCGGCTGGACACTACTTAGTGGTACTACCTTCCTGGGATGTATGTGTTCAGATACCGTTTGCCCCGAATGCAGGTATTCTGCGCATTTTAGCCCGTCGTAGCTACGACCATCGACGCCGAATGCTGCACATGGGATTCCGGTGTGCCTGAAAACGCAGGGATTTGCCGCACGGGCCAAACCACCTGTGTTCATGTAGTACACACTAGCCCCTGTATAACCTGTTACTAAAGCAGAATTTCACATGGTTTGTGCTGGATAGTATTAGGAGACACATTTGTCCTCTAGCAACGGTGGGTTGTTATATTTATGTGATTTTTATTTTTTGTTGCACTGAGCTTCTTACTATTCACTGTTTATCAATATCGGATGTTAAAATAATAAATGCTTTATTGTTGTTTTTAAGACTGGAGAAGGGGAGCAAGCTAATTAGGTATTCACTAATAAGCCTGTAAAGTAGCTTGTTAGAGCAAAAGAATGTTTGTTTATTTTTATTTCTTGGGTGTCAGAAACAAAAACTTTCTATTTTATTTTTTTCCAAATTGTTTTAGTTTCTGTGGAACAAAACTCTATATATATTGCAAATACATGTGGTATTAAAAGGAGTAGGACACATAATTTGTGGTTCGACTTTTGATTTGGGCTTCGTTTATCAATCTACCTCCTGATTCCTTTCTTTGAAACCTAATACTGTATAAATGTTTGGATTTGACAGGAAACTTAAAAAAATATATATTGAGGCTGCCATTGCTGACCTTACCTTTTGGAAACAAATCCATACTGGGCCCTTCAGGTTTGGAGGGGAACCCCACACCCCCAAAAAAATGGCAAAGGGTCCCCCCAAATCCATACCAGACCCTTATCCGAGCACGCAGGTCAGGAAAGGGTGGGGCGAGCAAGCACCCCTCTCCCCCACCTGAACCATACCAGGCCACATGCCCTCTACATGGGGGGTAATTTTAGGTCAGGGGATGGCGCCCCACCCCAAAGCACCTTGTCACCGTGTTGATAAGGACAAGGGCCTCTTTCAAACAACCCTGGGCTGTGGAGGTTTGTGTGCGGGGGCTTATCAGAATCTGGATGCTCCTTTTAACGAGCGGGTCCAAGAGCCTGGCTCTCTTCTATGTGAATGAGCATTGGAGTACACAATACCCCTACTCATTCACCAAAAAAGTGTAAAAGTGAATAAAAACAGTACAAGAGTTTTTGTTTTTTTAATAATGTCCCTTGAAGTAGATCCATTGTCAATCACGACGCACGCCCGGGAACAGGAAAAACTGTCTGCCTGCTCAGTCGTGTGACATTTCTTAAATGGCTAAGGGGGGGCACCCAGGCGGTGTCGCATGATGGCGCCACCCTCCTGTGATGTTGGTGTCCCAGCATGCATTTGTACATGGCCCGGGGTTGTGGGGAAGAGGCCCTTGTACCTATTATTAACATAGGGATAAGGTGCTGTGGAGTGGGGTGGCCCCCCACCCTATCCATGTTGAGGACATGTGGCCTGGTACGGTTCAGGAGGGTGCTCGCTTGTCCCCTCCCTTTCCTGAGCTTTCAGGCTGCATGTTCGGTTAAGGGTCTGATATAGATTTTGAGGGACCCCGCGTTTTTTTTTGGGGGGGGGGGGGGGTTTTCTCCAAACCCATACCAGATCCGAAGGGCCATGTCAACAAACATCGCAGACAGCTGATGGTTCATCAGTTGTTAAGAATGCAGTGGCCGGATTCCTGGCCCGCTCCTTAGCGACCAGTTATACATAGTGTTTTAAAGTCGGGGGAACCCTGCAGAACTTGTGTTTTTGGTGCGGCTCCATTGAAGTCTATTACAATCTGCTGCAGGAAAAAAGCCCCTGACCCTTTCCAAAAGAGCACCGGCTGAAAAACACATGTTGTGAACGTGTAGCATAGGAAACTATGTTAAATGGACTAGTGCGTTTCTGAAAAGCGCACTAAAAAACACATAGGTGTGAACATTTTGTACGTTTGCCAGCTGACAAATGATCAGTCTATAATTTTAAAGGTGGGTTTATTTTAGCAGTGAGAGACAGAATAACAAAAAAAATCCAGAAAAATGCATTTAAAAAAAGTTGTTATAAATCGATTTGCATTTTAATGAGTGAAATAAGTATTTGATCCCCTATCGATCAGCAAGATTTCTGGCTCCCAGGTGTTTATACAGGTAATGAGCTGAGATTAGGAGCACTACCTTTGAGAGAGTGCTCCTAATCTCCGCTTGTTACCTGTAAAAAAAAAAAAAAAAAAAAACTTGTCCACAGAAGCAATTGGTCAGATTCCAATCTCTCCACCATAGCCAAGGAGGGTTATGTTGTGAAGGGGGCCTGAGGAACGACTCCTTGAATATCCCATTGATAACACCCCTTCCCAGTCTCTGGAAAAATTAGCTGCCACATAACCAGTCTCTGATATCAAACAGGTTGGGGACTGCTACTCTAAAGTATCTATCAGTGTCAGTGGTGGGATTAGCATATGCTATACGAACAGGGGCCCAGTACCACTGGGATAGTCCCTTGTATGCAGTCTCTAGCATTGAGGTGTTAAAGGAGCATTTTGCTATACCTGAATAAGATCTACTCAAATCTTCTAGTTCCATATGGCCTTTAAGTCGTATTTCCAGAGCCCAACATAAGAGAAAAGGGGCTTCTGGTGTTTAATGTGGAATATAAAAATGAGATGATTTTGGGTGATCCTGGAGTATGGAAAGGTATCCAAACCCTGCAGGGTCGAGATCCAATGTTTCAACTGCAAATGGTGGAAGTGTTCCTGCATTGGGAGCACCTTGGTGTTCTTGAAAGGCTCAAATGGGGAAGTTACAAGATGTCAAAATATGATGGACCTACATAATCCGTGTGAAGACCACCAGGCAAAAGATGTAGGGTTGGGCATACCCAGAGAAAAGAGTGGATTGCTTCAGACAGGTAATAGTAGCAAATAACGTCCCAGACCCTCAAACTTGTGTCATTAACTCGGTCTTAAGCTGGGCGGAAGAGCTTTAAGAGGAAGCCACAGTAGGGCTTGAATACTCAAATACCCATAAGGGGACATCAGTGGCAACATGTAGAAGCGTTGTGATATTTGTGCAGTTTTACCATGGCATTCAATATTAGGAACCCCCCCTCCCCCACGATCCTTTAAGCCGATGGGCAAAAGATCTGATTCTGGACGAGATGTAAATAAACTAGTAAATGGAGCGGCAGGGTCCGAAAGTAATTTTGTGCTTTGGGGAGAATTGGTCATTTTTACTGCACTGATCCAAGAGAGCATCAAAAAATGATATTGGACATGAGAGAGGTAAGATTGCATAGTAAAGGATAATAATTGGTTGAAAACAAAGCGTTGTAAGGAGGGGTACGTTTAATCTCAAAGAAGTCCATTGGTAAGGAAAGTTGAATACGGCAACTGTCTCAAGAGGCTATTGGTTTTGGCAGGGTTTACTTGTAGGCCAGAAATTTCTGCAAATTGAAAAGTGTGTGCTGAATATTTGGGAGAGTAGTGTGGGGTTGGTGAGGATTAAAAGGACATTGTCTGCAAACAAATTGAGTTTGTAATGGAGGTCTGCATTCATTACAGCGGTGATATTAGAGTTTTCCCTGATGGCAATGGCCAGTGGCTCATGGGCAAGAATGAAAGATTGGTAAAAGGAGATAGCCCTGATGCATACCATGAAAAATGTTTAAATGGCGAGAGTGTTATCCGGCATATGACACAGTGGCCAATACAAGGCTGATATTCACTCAAGGATCGAATCCCCAGCAGCTGAGAACAGAGTACAGATTTTTCAATACAGGTTTCCTTGAACCTGAGATAAAATTTGTCAAAGTCCAAATTTATACACACACTCCTGATTATCTTAACCGCTTAACGACTGCCGCATGTATATGTACGTCCACAGAATGGCACGTACAGGCATATGTGCGTACATGTACGTCCCCGCCTTTCCGCGGGTCAGGGGTCTGATCGGGACCCCCCCGGTACATGCGGCGGTCGGAAACCCGCGGGGAGCAATCTGGGACGAGGGCCGCCCCCTCGCGATCGCTCCCCGGAGCTGAAGAACGGGGAGAGCCGTATGTAAACACGGCTTCACTGTGGCGGCTGCATCGATCGAGTGATCCCTTTTATAGGGAGACTCGATCGATGACATCAGACCTACAGCCACACCCCCCTACAGTTGTAAACACACACTAGGTGAACCCTAACTCCTACAGCGCCCCCTGTGGTTAACTCCCAAACTGCAACTGTAATTTTCACAATAAACAATGCATTTTAAATGCAATTTTTGCTGTGAAAATGACAATGGTCCCAAAAATGTGTCAGAAGTGTCCGCCATAATGTCGCAGTCACAAAAAAATTTTCTGATCGCTGCCATTAGTAGTAAAAAAATAATAATAAAACTATCCCCTTTTTTGTAAACGCTATAAATTTTGCGCAAACCAATCGATAAACGCTTATTGCGTTTTTTTTTTACCAAAAATAGGTAGAAGAATACGTATCGGCCTAAACTGAGGGAAAAAAAATGTTTATATATGTTTTTGGGGGATATTTATTATAGCAAAAAGTAAAAAATATTGAATTTTTTTCAAAATTGTCGCTCTATTTTTGTTTATAGCGGAAAAAAAAATGGGAAAAAAAGGACGTCAATTTTGTTTGGGAGCCACGTCGCACGACCGCGCAATTGTCTGTTAAAGCGACGCAGTGCCGAATCGCAAAACCTGGCCTGGGCATTTAGCTGCCTAAAGGTCCGGGGCTTAAGTGGTTAATTGTACAGAACAGATGACTGGACCCTGGCAAAAAAAAAAACTGTTAGGGAAGCCCCTACTACTTGCTCATATAAATTTACCCATTCAATTAGATTCCATTTTTAGCCAGTGTCCTTAGGTGATGGACCTCTTATACTTTGGAGATTGTTTTTTCTTCTGACACATCTATTAAAGTGGAAGGAATGCCTATTCTCCCCTGCAATCATTAATGTAAGCCAAGTTTGGCCTTATGTCTCAAAATGAAAAAAAAATATCCCAGTTTTTCTACCTCTATTTTGCAGTATCCCATGCCTGTCACATGGCCTCAATCACTCTTGAAGTCATGTGTCTAAGAGCAGCCAGTGTGTGTGGTTACTGAAGGCTAGTGACATCACTTCCAGGGAGAGGCACTATTCCTGTGTGTAGCCAGTGGGCATATACAGGATGGGAGGACCTGATCATAGGTTCCTGTTCAGGGCTTCTAATTAATAAGGATGCTTTGTGAATCTTCATTCACGAAAGAAGTAAATAAATAAAAAAAAGCATTCACATGGGAGGTCCAGTGCACATATACAGTATAGCTGTGCAGGGCTTTAAATCAAAACTACCACAGAAGGGAGCTGGAGGCAAGGGGAACTGTCAGTGTAGCTGGAAGTGCACAGGGTGGGGGTCTCAGGCTTGCAGTCTACAGTGACCACTATACATTATCATCACATGATACCACATTGTAGTGTGAGTGCAACGCATGACAAGCAAAGGACAGGGGTGGGTTTACTGAAAGCTAGGATGGATTTTCTCATACAGTGCCTGACAACCTTTTCAGGAAGTGCCTGAGAGCTGCCAAATTCAGCTAAGCAGGCAAATTGTTGTCGATGAAGGACGGGAAGCAGTTGATTGGCTCAGATTAGACTTTCTAAGCTAGACAATCGGCAAACCTGAAAAGTTTGTGGACTGCAGTCTTCAAGTCATTCCACAGATTTTCAATGGGGTTTAAGTCTGGGCTCTGATTAGGCCATGAAAGGACATTCACCTTTTTCTCCTTCAATGACTGTGTGGTCATTTTTGCTGTGTGCTTTGGGTCATTGTCGTGTTGGATGGTAAACCTTCTTCCCATTGACAACTTTCGGGCAGAAGGTAGAAGATTTTCCTTATGAATTTGATATTTTGCCCCATTCATTTTTCCTTCTTTCCTGACAAGTGCTCCAGTCCCTACTGCAGAGAAACGCCCCCCATAACAGGATTATACCACCTCCATGCTTTACTGTGGTCTTTTGGATGGTGAGCTGTATTCGATTTCTGCCAGACATATAGATTGGTGTGGAGGCCAAATAATACAATTTTAGTCTCAATACCTTTCTTTTTCCATGTGGCCTCAGAATACTCAAGGTGTGTTTCTTGCAACATTTTGCGATTTCTGCACCGATGACAATGGAAATTGCAGCCCGAAATTGCAAAAAGTAGTACAGAAACGACTTTTTGAAATTGGTGCGGCGCCATTGCCGCCGATTTGACATGTCAAATCACACCAATGTGAACCAGGACTTAAGCTGGGTTCACATTATACTACACGACAGCAGTACCACTTTCATCCTACTTTGCTCTGCGACATTAGTCCTACATTGGTCCGACTTTCATGAACAGGATACTACTTTGATCCGACTTTGTGACAGTCTGACTTGTTCTTTGACCAATCAAAACAATCGGAGTGAGATAAATTCCTTTTACTGCTGCTGTAATCACCATGTCGGATGTCCAAAGTCAGATGGTTAGGACAAGGCTCCTACTTTGATCCGACTTCAATGATATTCAATGGGCTGAAGTAGGATCAAAGTCGGACCAAAGTAGTACAGGGAGCATTTTTAAAGTCGGACCGACATGTGTAGGACCAGTTAGGACAGCTCTCATAGGGAAACATTGATTTTCACACGTCATGCAACATGAGCTCCCAATGTCGGAGCGTTTGTCGGACAAGTGTGAACCCGGCCTTCATGCTGAGCTAATCAAAATGACCACAGCTGATCATAGCTCAAAGTCAAATGGCTTTGTGTGCTATTAACCACTTAAGCCCCGGACCAATATGCGGCCTAAAGACCCAAGGGGTTTTTACAGTTCGGGACTGCGTCGCTTTAACAGACAATTGCGCGGTCGTGCGACGTGGCTCCCAAACAAAATTGGCGTCCTTTTTTCCCCACAAATAGAGCTTTCTTTTGGTGGTATTTGATCCCCTCTGCGGTTTTTATTTTTTGCGCTATAAACAAAAATAGAGCGACAATTTTGAAAAAAATTCAATATTTTTTACTTTTTGCTATAATAAATATCCCCCAAAAACATATATATAAAAAAAAAATTTCCCTCAGTTTAGGCCGATACGTATTCTTCTACCTATTTTTGGTAAAAAGAAAAACGCAATAATCGTTTATCGGTTGGTTTGCGCAAAATTTATAGCGTTTACAAAATAGGGGATAGTTTTATTGCATTTTTATTTTTATTTTTTACTACTAATGGCGGCGATCAGCGATTTATTTTTTCGTGACTGCGACATTATGGCGGACACTTCGGACAATTTTGACACATTTTTGGGACCATTGTCATTTTCACAGCAAAAAATGCATTTAAATTGCATTGTTTATTGTGAAAATGACAGTTGCAGTTTGGGAGTTAACCACAGGGGGTGCTGTAGGAGTTAGTGTTCACTTAGTGTGTGTTTACAACTGTAGGGGGGTGTGGCTGTAGGACTGACGTCATCGATCGAGTCTCCCTATATAAGGGATCACTCGATCGATGCAGCGCCATAGTGAAGCACGGGGAAGCCGTGTTTACATACGGCTCTCCCCGTTCTTCTGCTCAGGGGAGCGATCGCGACGGAGCGGCTATAAACGAATAGCCGCGCCGTTGTCCCGGATCGCTCCCCGCGGGAATCCGACCGCCGCATGTGGGGGGGGGGGGGGGGGTTTCCCGATCGGACCCCCCACCCGCTAGAAGGCAAGGACGTACATATACGCCCATTTGCCTGTACGTGCCATTCTGTGGACGTACATTTACATGCGGCGGTCGGGAAGTGGTTAAAAAAGTGATTAGCTACACCTGATTGAGTTTACAAGTCATATTTAAGAAGGGTGTGATCCTTTTTTCCAACTCAGTGATTCTGTTTTAAATTTTTTTTTTTTGGTATTCTTTTTCTGACCTGTTGGTATTATATCTTTCACTTGGATGTCATAAGTTGCACTGAGTAAATACAGCTGCATAAAACAAAAACGGTGTCTTTATTTCAGGCTGCAATACAATAAAATGTTATTATTTTAAAGGGGGGTGATTTTTTTTTCTATACCCACTGAATATCTGAATTCTTTAGAAAACATTCAACACTTCTAGACCCTTCAGTTTCCAGGGGCGAAACATGCTACACTTCCTCTTTACCTTTCATCCAGTTCATAAATCAGAGATGGAACCTCCAAACCTGTTTAAGGATGTGATGGAGGAAAGCAAATGGAATGTAGAGATTGTAGCAGAAGCAAACATTGCCCTTTATGAGCCACATGCTTTGGCTTCTTGACAAATGCTCTCTGCTGTCGACACACTGATGCAGTATGAAATAGTCTTTGCAGCATCTGAGTCCCCAAAGTCAAAACAAGCCCCTATGGGCATTGGGAGGCTGGAAAAATCAAAATAAGATTTTCTTTTTTCCCATCCATGCACAAAACAAAAGTGCACTACATGAGGATTGGTCTAAAACTGAAAGGACAAGACAATAAATAGAGAACATAAAGCTTTCTTTGCTGACACCCTCTGACTTATTGTAATGTGTTGACGCTCTAGAAAGTGTACTTTACCAAGTCCCTAGAACTTTTTATATCTGTGTATATGTGCAATATTTTTGGGATAAAAGGTTGGCCTACCATCCCTTCCCTGTAAAAGGTGCCTTTTGATGGTGAATGCCTATTTTTTGGAAATCCCTTGATAAATTCATCAAGGAAGTCACTGGGGAGGAAAATAGGGTTTTCCTTCGTCTGCAGAATCGGAGGATTGCGGAACCGGGTGTCAGCTAATGTTCATTCGCTGACACCCGCAAACTCATAGGGACCAATGTATGTCCCTTTTTCATCCGTACACGGATGGATGAAAAAGCGGACATACGGTCCGCCTGTGTGAAAGAGCCCTAATTGTTAAAAAATTGCAATCTCGATTCAACCCCCCTCATGATCTTAATCCGGAGTTTCCGCAATTCCTGTAACAAGTGCAGAGCCGTTCTCTGTTTAGAGCTGTCAAAAATCACAACATTGATAAACATTGAGAGATAAAAAGTCATTGCAATATTTTATGTCACACTGTGTTTGCGCAGTGGTCTTTCAACATTTTTATGGGTAACACTTTAATTAATAAAAAAAAACAGTGAAGTTTGCCAAATTTGTATGTATAATGTGAAAGATGTCACGCCAAGAATCGTGATTTTTATTCTAAGCAAAAAAATTGGGATCCTCATTTTATCCAAAATCGTGTAGCTCTGACCCCACAAGAAGACGACCAATTCTCCTACGCATATGGCTACTACCTGTACTCTAGCGAAGGACGTTTTCCCACTCTTCAGGTGTTAACCTCCCAACCAAGTACTTCCTTTTGTCTTAAAGCCTTGGACCACTAAGTTCACAAAGGCTGCCCTCCCAATGAAGGGGCACCCTCACTCCTTGGAGTGGGGGGGGCAACTTTGCGCCAGTCTAGATCTGAGATGTCCTGGAACTCTGGGTTCAATCTGTCATTTCAAAGGGGTACAAAATAGAACTATCTCCACCCACTCCTCACATCTGTCAGCATTGGCTCAAAAACCAGCAGATTCATAGTCCGCCATGCGCCAACTTCAGTCACAAGGAGTGGTTGTACTAGTCCCTCCAGCAGAAAAGTTCCAATTCATAGTCCCCAACCCAATGGAGGCATTCACCCAATTACGGACTTTAGAAGTGTGCACATCTTTGGGTACCTCAATTTTAAATTTGTATCACTACCATTCGGGCTCTCCTCTCCATCCTGAGTATTCACAATAATTCCTACCCTGCTGCATGTGTTTCTGTGAAAAAAGGGCATGCCTGTCACAGGGTGCTTAGTTGACCACCTGCTGAACCACTCTTCGGCCAAAATCTTGTCTACCAATGTCTAAAGTGCGATTGGGCAGCTTCAAACCTTTGGCTGGTTAATCAACTTTCTGCCCTCCAGCCCTTACACTATCTGGAGTAACTAGGTCATGGACATGGCCCAAGCTATAATTTTCCTTCCTACAGAAAAGATTGCCCCCTTGAGGTCACACACAGACCTTTAGATCTAAAAAGTTTGCTTCTGCATGAGTGTTCTGGGCCTAATAGTATCCACCTTTTTAATTTTGCCCAGTTTCACTCCAGGTCAGTTCAATTCAACATTCTCACCTCGTGGAAGAATCAGATTGACTCTCGATCATCCTGCATCTATCCAGCTATGACATGGTGGATCTCCAACTCTTCCTCATGCCTCGTACACACCAGCAGGATTCCCGACAGGAAAAGATCAGTCGGAAATCCAGAGCCTGCTCTCTACTTTTCCCCTGTACACACGTTCAGTTTTCCCGTCGGGAAAACTCAGATGAGAGCTTTTGGCCAGCAATCCCGACCGTGTGTATGCTCCATCTAAGTTTTTCCAATGGGAAAACTGCCAAAAAATGCAGTTTTCCTCGTACACGCGGCTGGGTTTTCCGACGGGAAAAAGTCTGCTGGGAATCCCGGCGGGAAAAAGGAGAGCAGATTTTCTTTTTTTTGTCCAGTGTTTTTTGGCAGTTTTCCCTTCGGAAAAAACTGCGAGGGAGCATACACGTGGCTGGGATTCAGGGCCAAAAGCTCTCCTCGCAGTTTTCCCGTCGGAAAACCCAATCGTGTGTACGGGGCATTCGTGTTGAGGAGCATCCTTTGCATACCTTGGAAGATAGTGACTATAGACTGGAGAAGGGGGGGTTACAATGCTCTAAGACCTCTTTCACACTGGGGCATTTTTCAGGCGCTTTAGCGGTAAAAAAAAAACACCTGTAAAGTGCCTGAAAGAAGCTGCATCTGCAATCCCAATGTGAAAGCCCGAGTGCTTTCATACTGAGGCGCTGCGCTGGCAGGGAGCGTCAAAAAAAGCCCTGCAAGCAGCTTCTTTAAAGCGCTTTAGGAGCGTTGAATACACCGCTCCTAAAGCCCCCTTCCCATTGAGGGAGATTTTTTTAATGCCAAAGCGCCTGAAAAACGCCCCAGTGTGAAAGGGGTCTTAGCGGCGCTTTACCAGCGGTTTTTGGGTGCTGGCAGTGTGAAAGGGCTTTTAAAAGCACTATGGCTTTCACATTGGGATTGCAGATAAGGCTTCTTTCAGACGCTGTACATGGTTTTTTTTTAATGCCAAAGCGCCTGAAAAACGCCCCAGTGTGAAAGGGGTTTGTCGGATTTGAGAGTCCTCAGCAGGAGGATGTTCATGCCTCAACTGCTGCAAGCTTTGGCTGCAAGTTGCTTTGAGCTGTCATTCTAGTGTGTTTGCATTCCCTAACCCATATATTTTTTGGGGGGATTGCTTGCATTTTTATTTGCAGTGCTATTGTACACCCCCTTGGTTTACTGCTTGTCCTATGGAATACAAGTCCCATGCTGTATGATTAGGATCAAGGGAATTTTGACTTGCCTGTAATTAGTTTTCTAAATCACAGCACAAAGAGTAATTATTTATGACTATTTGGGTTATACTTCCATCTTTACTGCTAGTGTCTGAAGGTAATAAATGCTTTCCTGAGTCTCTGAAGATCTTCTTTTTGAAACTTTGTTTCTACATCTCCTGGCTTGTCCCTGAAGGCCCTGTGGGGCATGCCCACTATGATGGATGAAGCCTGTTAGCCCTGTAGCATGGACTGGCGAGTACCTCTGTGTTATGTGGAACTGTAGCACTCCCCCCTTGGCACGGCCCATGGGTTGTGAAATATTTGGGAGGTTAAAACAGTAGAAAAATGTGTTTGGCGAAGTGCTACCACACAAATATTCTGATCAAGACACTCCTCTCAGCTGATTGGCTGCTTCCTCTGGGGTAGGGGTATTCAGGCCTGATTATCCTTCAGCAAATCATGTCTTTTAATAGGCAAAGAGGGGGGGGGGTGCCAGAAGATATTCTTCTGGAGGAGGAAATTGAAGCTGTTTAGGTTTAGCAATGCTCTGTAGTAGTAATCTCAGGGTCTAGGGCTGTCTTGGACCCAGAATGCCATGGTAGATGTACGGGTGGATATGTTTTGCACTAAAAGAGAAGTATGGAGATTAAAAAAAAACGAACGCACATATATGCACACACACACACACACACACACACACACACACACACACACACACACACACACACACACACACACACAGGTGAATGCAGCATCAGTCCACCACCACCTCGAAGCCTGAGAACTAAGCAATCAAAGCTCACTGATGGTTTTCCGTGAGCAGAGGGCTGATGACTGTCAGCTGCCAGTCAGGCATCTGGGTGGGTCCAGATATTAACCACCTCCCACCACGTTATAGCCGAAAGACAGCTATAGCGCGGGCCCTAATTGAACGTCCTTCCAAGAATGGGCAGCGTGCTGTGATTAGCGAGTCAATGAGACTCGACCGATCTTGGCCCCTTACCACTTAATCAGCTGTCAGCCAATGAGTACCGACTTCTGTCAGAAGGACATCGGTCCCATACAGAGAGCCACTGCTGCTTTGCAGTGCCACCTACCAGTACATATCAGTGCCCATCCTCAGTGCTGCCTCATCAGCGCACATCAATGAAGGAGAAAAATTACCGGTTTGCAAAATTTTATAACAAACTATTCTTAGCAAAAAAATTAAAAACCCAGAAGTGATTAAATACCACCAAAAGAAAGCTCTATTTGTGTGAATAAAAAAGATAAAAATTTAATTTGGGCACAGTGTTGCATGACCGCGCAATTGTTATTCAAAGAGTGACAGCTCTGAAAGCTGAAAATTGGCCTGGGCAGGAAGGGGGTTCAAGTGCGCAGTAAGCAAGTGGTTAAAGGCAAAAACATGTTTTAAAATAACAAACACATCATACTTATCTTCTCTGTGCAATGGCTCCCACTGCTGTCATAAAATGCATGAAGGTAAAAAAAACTTCAGCCTTTGGAAACCACTTTAAAGTCCAGATCCCCCCAGAGCCTGGACCTGCTGAGTTACGTCAGCCAACAGTGAACTTTATCCTACTTTCAGCCAAATACCGGTCAGGGGAGTGCAGAACTAAGTGCACTCCTGTCACCCACAGCACAAGTAGGGTCAAAAGAGGCAAGATATGGAATTTACCAGCAAGTCAAAATTCCTTGCAAGCAATTTCTGCATTTCACTGTGAAGGATCGCGACTAACAGTTTGCATCATTATACTTCAGCCTGTCCAGGGTCTCCCAGAGGATTCTCCATGCCTCAAGAACCCCCCAACAGGCCATGTTTTGGGAATTTCTCTTAGATAAAATAGCTGTCCAAAATACCAAGCCATAGACTGATTTAAAGCACCTGTGCAAGATAAAGGAATAACCAGAAACATGGCCTTGAAGACAGGGTTGAGAACCACTGTCCTAGAGCAAAGGTAAGCAACCTTTTGAGAGGTGAAGGTCTACCCTGGCCAACATATAAGAAATCAAAGATCACCAGAGTACAGCAGCCTTTTTTTCTTTTAGAAGCCTATGGCAATTTGGCTTACCTTAAAAGTTGGTGAGAAACTTTGGCATTTACAAGTTTTTCAAGTCTGGAAAGTAATTGGCCACCCCCAAAAGTCTGACGCACAAGTGGTAATGCAGGCTGACTTGCTTGACTAGTTTCAGGCCTGGCCTCAATGACATCCTGGCTGTCTGCTCTAAGTTATGACCAGTGTAAGTAGTATGTAGGGCAGTGTACAGATGTCAGTAATGTATAGGGCAGTGTACAGGGGTCAGTAGGATGTATTGCCTGAGTTTTAACCCAGTTGGTTGGCTTGACATGTGATCTGGTGGATTGCCTGCCCTGAGTTCCCTCCTGGCTAGCTTGACTAAGTTCTGGCCTTGATGGAGTTCTGGATTGGCTGGCTAGATTCTGCTTGACTAGCTGGGCTGAGTTCAGGTTGTCAGAGCGGCATGCATTGTGGTTAGTAAAGTGTAGTAGTGAGGTAGTTCAAATCAAAATTCTATGTAAGGCAAAGTGCAATGGTTGGAGTAAGCGTTCAGAGATCAGGAGTAAGTAAATAAGAGATAACAGGTGAGAAGTAACTGACGCAGAGTTCACAGGTCAGGAGTAAGCAAGGGCTCATTCCATCCTCGTTTTTTGCTACGTCCGCATCCACCTCAGAGCTGCGTGCAGGCAGCCCATAGAAATGGATGCGCACACACACAGCAGCTGCAGGGACACAGTCACGTCAAAATTTGACATGCATGCAAGAGTGGGTGGGTGCATGAATCTGAACACAGTGTCTTTGTTCAGATCTGTGCATCCGATTAGAGCTGCGCAATTAATCGCGGAGAGAATCGCGATCTCGATTCGCCCCGCCCGCGGGATGACCCGCGATTCTTCTGTGTTCACCGCTGGTTCCACGTAACCAGAGTGGAACGCAAATGGCGCTGATATCGAAACTGACGTCAGCACCCTGCGCCGCTGGATAGATGCCTGAGCTTCTCTCACAGTTCTGTACAACAGTAGTTTGTATCCATGCGCCACCCAGTGGTTGCCGACGGTATTGCTTCTGATGTATTAATCCTTCTCACAGTTCTGTACAACTGTCTGTATCCATGCGCCACCCAATGAAAAAAGCAGAATCAAAGTTTGATTCTGCTTTTTTCATAGGAGTTATATGATCTTTAACATTATAGACATATCACTGGTCTCTTTTTTTTTTATATATTCATATTTTCAGATAAATCACTGGTTTATTTTTTTATTTTTTTGGGGGGGGGGGTTCTGGCATTACATTTTTGAGAATCGTGAGAGAATCGTGACCTTTAGTCTAAGCAAAAGAATCGTGATTCTCATTTTGACCAGAATCGTGCAGCTCTACATCCAATCCTGCATGAATGTCAAATTTTGACATGCGACTGTGTCCGTGCAGCTGCTGTGTGTGTGCGCATCCATTTCTATGGGCTGCCTGCATGCAGCTCTGAGGTGGATGCGGACACAGCAAAAAGCAGCGGTGCATAGAGGATTGGACTCAGCACCCATCTGAATGAGCCTAAAGCAAAGTTGACATAAGTAAGTAACACAAAGTAAACAGGACATGAGTAAGTACTGCAAAATACAGAGATTAGAAGTGGCTCCTAACATGTTCGGTTCTGACATGTCCCCTGTCCAGCTGCCAGCATCCCCCTTAAAAAAAACGTTACATCTATCCTGAGTGCTTGAATATGAAGTAAAAGTGAGTGGGACGGATGTGAGGGGTGGATCGTGGGACACAGTGTAAGCGGGAAGGATCAGAAGATCCTGTGCAGCCACGCTATACAGACACTGAATCTGTAAGCAGCACTGCTGTGGGGAGGTCGTGACTTGTCAGCTGTGAGCATCCGGTCTACCCATCACCTGCTCACGATCGATTAGGTATCCCTCTAGGGCAGAGGTTGGCTCCCAGACAACTTGCTTTTAAGGGAAAAATTGGATCAAAATTTGACAAAAAACATGCAGCAGATGGCCGAAGTCCTGGAGAGTTTTGGTTAGATGACTTTCAGAAGTCGGCCTTGGTTCTGACTCTATGCCTGGAGTACCTGGGTTTAGTCCTAGATATGGCTTAAACTAAGATACCATAGTTCCCAACTGTCCCTGATTTTGAACAATGTCCCTCATTCCTCCTCATTTTGGTCTGATCTATATAGTTGTATATAAAATTCACTTTTTTTCCCTTCAAAAAGTGTTTCCCAGTGCTAAACCTTTCATCCAATTTCTAAATTGCTGCATTTGTAAATTTCAAAAGCCAATATAAAGGAATAGGAGTGGTTAAAAAAACCCTTGTGGATTTAATTAACCTTTTTTTTGGTTAATTCTCTTTTTAAGGGGGTCTGGCAGGGTGCGTATCCTATGCCTACATACGTTTGCATCTCAAAATGTTGGGAGGTATGAGATATTGTTTCTACAGAAGTGCCCCTCTCTTCAAGCACAGGTTGAGCCTTTAAGGACATTAAAAAGATTCATCAATCTGATTGTGCATAAAAGTGCTGAGGAAGATGGCAGATGCCTTTGATGTGGTCCCCTATGCCCAGTTTCACTCGAGCCCTGAAGCTCAATATCCTGTCAGTACTGGACAAAGTTCAGGAATCCTTGGATAAGCCAATATATAATTTCATGAAATGCAGCGCCAACATTTTCTGTGCTCTAGGAGGCAATCTATATGTCGATAGAAGTCCCAGTTAAAAACTCTAAATTTCTCAGGAATTATGGGAGAGGGAGACAAGATATATAACAGGAAAAAAAAGCAACGCTCTCACCGAAATCCCATGTGGAAGCAGAGAAAAACTGGTGCCGAGCCCGATAGTTCCACAAGTGAGTAAAAAATAGGATATAGCCCTAGACGGTGAGATGTCTGTTAGGGGAAAGGCTGAGGCTATGAACTTTAACCAGTAAGACCCCTTTCACACACTAGGTCGCTTTACAAGCGCTATAACGCTAAAAATAGCACCTGCAAACCGACCTGAAACAGCTGCTGCTGTCTCTCCAGTGTGAAAGCCCTGAGGGCTTTCACACTGGAGTGGTGCGCTAGCAGGACGGCGAAAAAAAGCCCTCTTTGGTGCGTTGTGTATACCGCTCCTCCACCACTCCTGCCCATTGAAATCAATTGGGCACCGCGGCAAAGGTGGTGGTTTTAACCCTTTTTTTCAGCCGCTAGCGTGGGGGTAAAAGCAGCCAAACCGCGCTGCAAAATTGACAGTAAAGAGCCGCTAAAAAATAGCGGCGCTTTACCGCTGATGCTGCCCCCGCCCCAGTGTGGAAGGGCCCTAAGGACCAGCGACCGCAGTTGTACTGCGACAGGTTGGTTCTCCTGCGCGAATCGCTGTCATTGTACGTCGGGCAGCAATCAGATTTGTTACAGAACCAATCGGTCGCCAAGCTCAGGCCAATAATTTCTGGCCTGGACCTAGTGATTGGTTCTGGTGAATCGCAGACTGTTCTCTGCCTTTGTAATGTAAACAAGTGATGTCACCTCCCCTCGTGGAGCCCTTTTCGGTTCCCGAGCAAGAGGAGAGGACATCTATTGTGAGTACACCAAGCACTACACTAATACCAGTACACATAACCCTTTCACTCTCTGTCACAGTGCCACCAAGTGCAGTTTTCCAATATTTCACTGATCACTGTATTGGTTTCACTTGTGACACTAAACAGCGTTTGGGCGGTAAGTAGTAGGCCCAGGTAGGTTTAGGATACCCCCATTAACCCCCTAATAAAGGCTTAACCCCTTGATCACCCCCCAGTTAACCCTGTCACCAGTGTCACTACTATAGTGCACAGATCTCAATTCTGATCACTGTATTTAGTGTCACCCGTGACAATAGTTACTGTCACAGTCAGTTTTTTCTAGCGTCAGTCTACCCGCCATATATTATCTAATAAAGGTTTAACCCCCATGATCGCTCCCCAGTACAGGTTTTAGTTTAAGGGTCAGCATTAATCTCAGGCAGCGTCAGATTAGTAAAAAGTAATAAAGCTGCACTGTGACAAATAAGTGAGAATCATAAACAGTGAATGTATGAATAAATATATGAAAAAGGAACAAAAAACAAGTCCATAGCAAACACTAAATAAATTGAATCGGTCCATAAACCACCAAAGGGAAAACTGGGGCAGTCTTGTATAACACCAGAACAGACTTGTGCACCTCCACCACCAACTTACCAGAGAGCAAGCCTTTGAAAGACTATGTCTATAACCCAGCCAGGGTCTTTATCCAGAGTATCAGCAACGACACATCAAGATATATCAATGGACAGACTACAGCAAACTCCAAGGTGAATGGTCGCAATCACTCAGGTCACAGATACAGGAGAGTCAGTTACCCAAAATGAAGAGGAACTCGCAAACTTGGGAGTTATGGGGAAGGGCAGAAGGAAGTAAACCACTAATATACAAGTAGTCATATAGAGTACATGTAATAGATCATACACCCTGTGGGGTGTTTGTTGCTGTAACCAATAAGCATAAACAGGGAAAGAGGAGTAGCCTGTGATTAGACAGGCTAAAAGGGGTTACTTTGGCAACAAATGATGATCAAGACGGGAATAATCCAAAATAAATGTATTTATTCCGATATCAAAGGGAGTTTAATATATGAAGGATAAAAGTGCAGTTATGAATAACCAATATAGAAAATGGTATCTAAATGGAAAACAATGGCTAAGGACATAAATGACAAACAAGACACATGAATGACTAAACATAAAACAAAACACTAGTCTGGACGTGTGGTTCGGCCATGTGTTATGAGCATCCCTTTTGAATAAGAAAATTAATTTAATCCTCTAGCCACTTAACCCCCGGACAATATTGCTGCCCAAAGACCAGAGCACTTTTTGCGATTCGGGACTGCGCCGCTTTAACTGACAATTGCGCGGTCGTGCGACGTGGCTCCCAAACAAAATTGGCGTCCTTTTTTCCCCACAAATAGAGCTTTCTTTTGGTGGTATTTAATCACCTCTGCGGTTTTAATTTTTTGCGCTATAAACAAAAATAGAGTGGCAATTTTGAAAAAAAATAATATTTTTTACTTTTTGCCATAATAAATATCCCCCAAAAATATATAAAAAACATTTTTTTCCCTCAGTTTAGGCCGATACGTATTCTTCTACATATTTTTCGTAAAAGAAAAAAAAATGCAATAAGCGTTTATTGATTGGTTTGCGCAAAAGTTATAGCGTTTACAAAATAGGGGGTATTTTTATTAATATATTTTTTTTACTAGTGATGGCGGCGATCAGCGATTTTTTTTCACTACTGCGACATTATGGCGGACACTTCGGACACTTTTGACACATTTTTGGGACCATTGGCATTTTTATAGCGATCAGTGCTATAAAAATGCATTGGATTACTATAAAAATGCCACTGGCAGGGAAGGGGTTAACACTAGGGGGCGGGGAAGGGGTTAAGCATGTCCCTGGGTGTGTTCTTACTGTGGGGGGTGGCCTCACTAGGGGAAACACTGATCTTCTGTTCATACATTGTATGAACAGAGGATCAGCATTTCCCCTGCTGACAGGACCGAGAGCTGTGTGTTTACACACACAGCTCCCGGTCCCCGCTCTGTTACGAGCAATCACGGGTGCCCGGCGGCGATCGAGCCCGCCGGGCACACGCACGGAAGTCAGGGGCGAGCGGGGGGGGCGCACGCACGCCTCCGGCGGCCTGCACGCGCCCCTAGTGGCCGCTCAAAGAGCCGCCGTATAGCTACAGGCTCTCGCCCAGGAGAGCCGACCTGCCGCTGTATAATGACGGTGGCTGGTCGGCTAGTAGCTAGAGGAAGGGATTATGTAAATGAATAATGATTCCCTTATGGAGGTCCAATGGGTGCTACTTCCAGTCAGTGGTTCTGCCAGCTGACCATAGAGCTGATCAGAGACCAGAATGGCTCCAATCATCTCTATGGCCGAAGACACCGGAAGCTACAAGTATTTCATGACTTCGGTTTCGCTGGATATAAACAGCACCATTGGGAAATTTGGAAAGCATTTTATCACACCGATCTTGGTGTGGTCAGATGCTTTGAGGCCTGAGGATAGATCTAGCATCTAATAGACCCCGAAAAAAATAAAAAATAAGCACCTGTCACTACCTATTGCTATCATAGGGGATATTTACATTCACTGCGATAACAATAAAAATTAAATGTATGTAGTTTGTCGCCGCTGCACAGTTCTGTGTAATTTTAAAGTGTTTGGTCTCTATGTACTCGGCGCAAGATCATCTTTTATATTTTACCAAACATTCGGGGCAATAGTGTGTTTTAGTGCATTGAAATTCAAAAAAAGTGTTTTTTCCCCTCCCAAAAAATTGTTCTAGCAATTTATTTTTTCATTTCAACAAAAAAGTGTCAGAAAGGGCTTTGTCTTCAAGTAGTTAGGAAAGTGGGTGATGTGTGGCATAAGCTGATAAAATGCCAGGAGAGTTCAAACCCCTCTTCCAAATGACCCCTTTTTAGAAAGTAGACACCCCAAGCTATTTGCCCATAGACATGTTGAGTTCATGGAATATTTTATATGTTGCCACAAGTTTTGGTAAAATGAAAAAAAAAAAAAAAAAAAATGTTTTACAAAAAAGTTGTCACTAAATGATATACTGCAAGTACATTCTGCCGCTTCTCCTGATTACGGGGATACCACATGTGTGAGACTTTTTGGGAGCTTAGCTGCAAACAGGACCCTGAAAAACAATCACCGCCTTCAGGATTTCCAAGGGAGCAAAATGGTGATTTTACTCCTCACTACCCATCACAGTTTTGGAGGCCCTGGAATATTAAGAATATTAAGAATATTAAGATAGCACAACCCCCCACCCCCCCCAAATGACCCCATTTTGAAAAGTAGACACCCCAAGCTATTTGCGGAGAGGCATGTTGAGTCCATGGAATATTTATTTTGCCACAAGTTTTGGGAAAATTAAATCTCATATATATAACAAAAAGAAAGCACTACTTTTGGGGAAAAGGGATACAAATTGCATGACCGCGCAGTTACCAGTTAAAGCAGCGCAGTGCCAAATTGTAAAAAGTGCTCTGGTTATTAAGGGGGTTAACCCGTTGCCGACCAGCCACCGTCATACTACGTTATTATAGGTCGGCACGATAGCTGTACGCCGGCTTCTTTTAGTGGTATAGCAGGCGCGTGCCCGCTGCACTACGGGGGTGCCAATGCTTGTGGCTGAAGGTCACGATGACCGCCGGCCACGAGAGGCAAAACAGGGACGTGTGTGTAACGCACACATCCCAGTTCTGAGAGGAGAGAGAGAGAGAGAGAGAGAGAGAGAGAGAGAGAGAGAGAGAGAGAGAGAGAGAGAGAGAGAGAGATCATGAGTTCCTACTAGCTGGGAACCTTGATCTGTTATCTCCTATAGTCAGTCCCCTCCCCCCACAGTTAGAACACACACTAGGGAACACAGTTAACCCCTTGATCCCCCCTTAGTGTTAACCCTTTCCCTGCCAGTGACATTTACACAGTAATCAGTGCATTGTTATAGCACTAATCACTGTATATTTGTTAATGGTCCCATAAATGTGTCAAGTGTTTCCGATCTGTCCGCCATAATGTTGCAGTCCCGATAAAAATCGCAGATCACCGCCATTACTATTAAAATAAAAATGCTATAAATATATCCCCTATTTTGTAGATGCTATAACGTTTGCGCAAACCAATCAATATACACTTATTACCAAAAATATATAGAATAATACATATTGGCCTAAACTGAGGGAAACATTTTCTTTTTTTAACAAAATAATAGGGATATTTATTATATCAAAAAATTTTGTTTTTTTCTTAATATTCACCCTTTTTTTTTTATTAGCAAAAAAATAAAAAAAAACGGAGAGATGATAAAATACCACCAAAAGAAAGCTCTATTTGTGGGAAAAAAGGACGTCAATTTTGTTTGGGTACAGCGTTGTACGACCATGCAATTGTCAGTTAAAGCGCAACAGTGCCGAATTGCAAAAAAAATTGCCTGATCATTGAGCAGCCAAATCTTCCGGGGCTGATGCGGTCAATGTAGCCCCGATTATCTGGTGTGTAGCGAAGGAATGATGGTAGTTGTGAAGACAAGAACCAAGGAACACAAGACAGTGAAAGAATGCTCTCATTCAGTCTCTACCCATGGTTTTACTTTAGTACACACGCCAAGTGTAGAGCTTTATAGTATAGCAGAATGTCTAGCAGTCTTATGCCACCTTAAAGGGTTTGTAAACCTCAGGAAAAATCGCATTGCATACTACCTTATTATGAAATACTCACCTCAGAACGATGCCCTGAATCGGCATCGGCACTCCGCTCCCACGGCCTACATCTTCAATCAGAGATACTTCCAGGTTCACGGCTCCTGTGCTGTGATTGGCTGGAGCCGTGATGACGTCACTCCCGTGCAGTCACAGCACAGCTCCTGAAGAAACTGCACGAGTGGGACGTTTTTTCAGTGCGCATATGCTGATGACGTTGGCACATGCGTGTGTAACAGGGCTTACAACCACTTTAAGTTTGGGCAATATTAAAAAGGGCTATCTTAAGGCAGGGTCATCTTGTCTCCCCATATAAACTACAGTGGTGAGCGGACACATACGAAAAATCACAAGAATCACTCGGAGAGAATTTAGATTGGATATAAAATTTGAGATAAGGTCATCATTTTGAAGGCAGCTGATCTGCCAAACCATGTTAAATTTAGGGACCTCCAGTTTTCGCAGATCTGCATCTATTTTGGAGATTATCGGACAGAAGTTGGATTTAAAAAGCAGAGCTGGGTCGGGTGGGATTTGTACCCTCCTGTATTTAATACTAGTAGTAGCCCAAGTAAAAGGAAAAGAGCAGAGACCCGTTCTGGTGATAACACATTAAGTGCTTCTGAGTTATTATAGTCGATCTTGTAATTGCATAGGGCACCGTATTCATTAAACAGTGTCATTAGGTAATGACTTTGTAGTGGCCAGATTGGCTTATTAGGCCAGTAATCCAGGTTTGCCTTAATGGCACTTAGTAGAGGCTCCAACGTCAAGACAAAAATTGAGGCTGGGTTCACATATGAGCACACAGCAGGAGTCCAGTGAACCCCCAAATTTTGGGCTGAATTCAGACCTGAAATGGACCAAATAACGCACAGGGCTCCTGTGCAAATCGCACTGGAGATATGTTAACTGGCTCCATAAGGAGCCAGTCACAATCTCCTGCTGTGAGAGTTGGATGCGGGAACCCCGCTTTCAATTCGCACTAGTGTGAATCCATCCTAAAAGTGATAGAAGGGCACCCCTGCTGTGTGCTGTTGGAGAATGAAAAAGTTGGTTTTAATCCATATGGCTACCTGTACGGTGGAATGCACGGCAGAGATCCAACTTAGCATGTGCGTACATAGACCCATATGAATCCAATCCATATCCAATCTAAACTGGCATGTAAAACACATGGTTTTCGCAGACCAAAGACGAGTGGTGGGATGGCTCTTCCAAATATCAAGATCTACCACTCACCTTACACGTTCTCTAAATTGGTGCAGACATTCCGTGCTCAAATATAGTGGGTCACGGAACAAGCTACCCACCACCCCATCGCTCTCCTGTGAAGCTTCAGCATAACATTCCCTGAGTTGTGTAACTTCCCTTGTATCGCTTCAACCTGAATGGCTTGTAGAAAGGCATTCTTAGTAAACTGAATCTCCCCCTTTCTTCCCCCATTATTACCCATGGTGTATCACCCGGACCTCATACCTGGTGACCAAGACATATTTTTTCACACTGATCTCACAAAATAAATATTTGGTCTGATAAAGGAGCATGCATGCTCTGAATGCATAGGCACACTCACCTCCCCCACCTTTGAAAAGTGACATAAATCGCTGCTTGTTCTGAGTACCTACGCTTCCCAGGAAGCACTGGGAGCCACCAGTACAGCCTGACACGGCGCTCTGAGGTGCCAGGAAACAGCAGGACCGAATCAGTGTCATACAGTGGTGCATATGCTTGATGAGTGATTTCCTTGCTTCATTCTGTGAGTTGCTACTTTTGTGTCAATAAAACCTTGGCATACAGTACTACACTCAGATGGCGCTGCTTCACTTTTTTGTTTATTTACAATCCGCCAATACGCTCATTTACTTACAAGCTTCTACATTCAGGACCATCAAGATCACCACTCTGTTGCCTAGAACAGCGTTTCTCAACTCCAGTCCTCAAGGCGCCCCAACAGGTCATGTTTTCAGGCTATTATTTTGCACAGGTGATTTGATCAGTTTCACTGCCTTAGAAATTAGCACAGCCATTTTAGCTGAGGAAAACCATGACCTGTTGGGGCACCTTGAGGACTGGAGTTGAGAAACAGTGGCCTAAATCAATAGGAAACAGACCTCCACACAGACTTACCTCCTAGGTCTAGCTTGGACTGGGTCCAAAATTTTGACTTGACGTTTTGCTCATTCATCTGCAGCAAATACAAGAAATCAAGTTATAAAATAATCACTGGGAGGTGTCGCACCCCAAAAATTCTACATTTCATATATCCCAATGTATCTGACTCATGTTAGAGGTGCAATTCGTCTCAGACAGGCAGATATATTACTCATTCTGGTCTTGTCGTGCTTACAGACATTTTGGACCCAGGTCAATGCCTTAATTCACAGATCATGTCACCTCAAAGGTGCCCAGATTCTTTCTTCTTTACCTCAATGACCTCTTCAATATGTATAACAGATTAGTCATAATCCACCTGGTTAATGCAACCCGCTCTTGCAAACCTCGCAATTTAACAATGGCTGTGCCATGTTGACGACATTAAACAAATGGAAGACCATTAAAAAGGGGCTAACGCAAAGGTCCACACCACATAGTTTCACTGGGTAGATTTGTTGGGCACTGATAAAAAAAAAAAAAAAAAAATAGTACTTCCCTGCTTTTACATCCTGAGAAAAGTTAATAGAGCAAAAATCACCATGGTCCTCTTTTTCCCTGTTCTCTATATTACTTGCAACCTTATTCCCCATTCTTTTCCTCCAGTATTCTGAGTTCTCTGCCTCCCCAGCCTGGCACGGTCTCACCCTTGGCTATGTTTCTCTCCCTTTCTACTTTTATTTTCCTGCTCTTTCCCCCTTCTTATCCTAAGTTCAATTATTACTCCTGCAGTAAGCGTCCAGGTGTACTCTGAAAGAAGCAATTCCTTTCTTTTGCCAACTTTCACATCCACAGTAGAAGTATCCCGGCTCCATGCAATTTCAATGAGCGGGTCTCGGTCAATGATACGGCCTCTCAAACTGCTTTATATGTATAACTTGAACTACATAGGTCATAGAAGCCTTTATTTTTCTCTGTTATACATACTGCTTGCCTTTTTATATTCCAAGAGACCTAGTGGTCGTGACAATCTTATTGTACACAAAAAAAAAAAAAAGCCCAATGTTTAAATAGTGCGCTAATGGTAAACATATTGTTGTCCAAGTCTGGACCATACGATTCAGTTGGATGCCAACTAGTTAAATAAAACAAGACATGTTTATATATATATTTTGGTAGATCCTGTTCACATAACATTTATGAAGACAGTTAGCCAAATTGTTTTAACAAGGTAAAGCCTTACCTTGGTGTAATCAGATTTCATGCTTGCTAGGGTTGTCCCGATACCGATACTAGTATCGGTACCGATTCTGAGCATTTGCGGGAGTACTTGTACTCCCGCAAATACCCCCGATACCGAAATAGAACTCTTCCCCCCCCCGCGCTACGCCGCATCCCCGCTGCCGCCGACTGGGTAATACGGGCGGGGAACATTACAGCTTTCATTTGAATAGCTGTAATGATTTGCGCCGCGTATAGACACTCCCCCTTGCTCGGATGAACTGTCCAATGCCGAGCAAGGGGGAGTGTCTATACGCAG
Source organism: Rana temporaria (assembly GCF_905171775.1). Classification (NCBI taxonomy): domain Eukaryota; kingdom Metazoa; phylum Chordata; class Amphibia; order Anura; family Ranidae; genus Rana; species Rana temporaria. The sequence continues at coordinate 124,788,293 of NC_053499.1, forward strand.
CACGATTCATTACAGCTATTCAAATGAAAGCTGTGATGTTCCTCGCGCGTATTAACGAGACAGCGGGGATGCAGGTCAGGGGGACATGGCTGGATATGGGGGGGAGACATGGCTGGATATGGGGGGGGGGAGACATGGCTGCATGGGGGGGGGAGACATGGCTGCATGGGGGGGAGACATGGCTGCATGGGGGGGAGACATGGCTGCATATGGGGGACATGGCTGGATATGGGGGGGGGGGGGGGAGACATGGCTGCATATGGGGGGGACATGGCTACATATGGGGGGACATGGCTGCATATGGGGGGGGACATGGCTGCATCTGTGGGGGGACATGGCTGCATCTGTGGGGGGACATGGCTGCATTTGGGGACACATTTAAAAAAAAGTATCGGTATTCGGTATCGGCGAGTACTTGAAAAAAAGTATCGGTACTTGTACTCAGTCCTAAAAAAAGTGGTATCGGGACAACCCTAATGCTTGCAGGTGGTTTACTGCTACCCCTTGCAACTTACTACTGGTTTATGGGGCCCCCTTCATATTAATGAGCCAAAAGTAAAGAGCAAGGTGGAGGAGGAAATATACAGCCAGAGAACATGGAAGCGGTTTGCTTCCACTAGCCCTGGTTTTTAGGTCCCCTGGTGTTCCACAAGACAGCCAAGCTACCTTGCAGTAACCCAGTTCATTTAAGCTTTCAGTGTGATTTCACTGGTTTGCTAATTGTCTTAGTAATAAACAATAGACTGTATGACTCCTGGACCCACTGCAGTTTTGTCCAACATTACACAAATATTGTGAGCTGTTATAGAGACAACCTTTACAAGAATGCAAGATTTATTTACAGAATACAATACATTGCTTCATTTCATTTATTGAGTACAGTTCACTTGTCTCAACCAAATAATATAATCGGAAAAGTAAAATAAAAAAAAGGTCCCCAAGTATGCTACCAAATTTTTGGTATGAAATCCAGTCCATGAAATGCAAGTTTACTGTGGAAAGCTTGTTTGTTTAGGCATATGAGCAAAGAAAATGTACTACAAATCCCTTTCCCAACCGTGTGAAATTCAGGTGCTATATACAATAGCTCTATTTTCTGCTTCATAAAGGATAGTTACATCTAAGCACCAGGCATCAACTGTGATGCTTAAGACATCCACAGGGGTGACATTCCCTAGTCTAGCAAAAAAATAAATAAAAATTGTATGAGTGAGGAAAGTATATGAAAACGATAAATTAAAAATTAAAAACAGCTTGCAATGCAGCTTTTTTTCTGCAATGTAATTTCCATCATAGTTTTTCTTTAGCCAATAAAAGCATTTGTTTCCGATTAACAGAAAACCTGAAATAAGTCATCAAAGGACCACAATAGTTGTAATAAACAATAAGCCTTTCGGTTTAAATTAAGGGTTATAAAAAGATTGCAATTGCTCCTTTGTTTTCTCCAGAAGACAAAGACACAGTTTTGTTGGTAGATGTAGTAATGGTAGGTCACACAGATGAAACAGAGGTGCATAGTTACAGGCTGCTCGAAGGAGGTGGCTGAGACAAAACTCATAAGCAATGTGCCGTTAGTCTTTTAGCAAGGGGCGAAAAGCAGTCTCTGTAAACGTTTCTGAGGAAGAGGAGGGAATTCGAACCTCTGCCAGTTTCAACATGGGAATGAATAGGATGAACAAATACCATTTGAATGTGCAATGCACCACAGCTGTAGGAATACATTATGTAGGCCCTGGGTATAGACAGTTCCCCCTATGCTTAAGTATAATTTAAAGGAACCTCATGCATCCTCCACTGCAGCCGCTTTTCTTTTACGGCCTTTCACTTCCTCCTGGGGTTGGGCTTTAAAACACTCTTCTGAATGGATGTAATGTAGGGCCATTTCGCTGTAGGCCTCCAAAATCCTTTGACGCTCTTCAGGCGTGAAGTCTACAGAGTAAGGGTGCACCTGGACAATGTGGCGCTTAATTGTGCTGACTTTCAGGGTGGCCAGTGTACCACCACATACCATGCAGATAAGGCCCTGCCGACGACAGTCATAGTCCATCATGAATTCGGTGCGCCAACGAACCTGGTAGCTCCGCTTGGCACTATTACACGGTGGAGGTAGAGAAGCGGTAGTCTTAG